>NW_024088296.1:0-19381 GCF_009730915.1 Dioscorea cayenensis subsp. rotundata
TAAAGGCTAAGGTGGTGTTTGTTTTGATGCATTTGTTTTGGCATGTAACTTCAAATTCACCATTTTTTATTTTCAATTGTTTGTTTTGAGGGATTTAGTTTTTTCTTTGACCAGTCAAATACCTTTGACCAGCCCAAAATCCCGAATTTGGTTTTACGGTCAGTCATAAAACCAAATCCTGGTATTTTAAGAAATCTCACACAGGATGCCAAAGGGTTCACAGGGAAAGCCAAATCAACACCATCATCCTCTTTTCTTCACCTCCGTTTCACCGGCCTAACTATCTAATCGGCTGATCAACTTTCTTCACCTTCGTTTCACCGACCGTTCATCAAAGATGAAAGCCCTAACTCTCTCACCGGTTGATCATCCTCTTTCTTTCACCTCCATTTTATCGGCTGACTATCAAAGATCAAAGCCCTAACTCTCTCACCAGCTGATTGTCCTAGATCTAGTCCCTCTCTTCAAAATCAAACTGATGATCAATTGATAGTTCATCAATGGAATAAAAATCCAATAAAACTAAATAACATTGAATCAATCAGCAACTTGAACGAATGACCTGCGGAAAGTTATTACTAGCTTATTCTAGAATAATCTAGTAATAAAAAATTAATAAAATTAATAACTTAATATATTTCTAACAATATTTATTGGTATGAATTAATAAATATAATAATAAAATAATAATAATAATAATAATAATAAAGTAAATAAATAACTATATTTGTAAAAAAAAATTATTACAATAAGATAGCAAATATAATAATAAGTTAGTCATAATAATAACAAAGTTAATACATAATAAATGTTTACTAATTACAATAATATAACAAAATTGTATATGAAATACTATAGGGGTAATCTTACCATGAGTAATCACACTTCTAAAATACATCAAATCAAACATATATTTTTCAATTCTAGATTTACAAATATTTTAAACAAACATAAAATTTTATAATACAATAATACCAATTACGTCCAACCAAACACTATATTTTACTGCATTGTATTTTTAAATCCATGAATTTCAGTTACACTGTAATTTGAAATTCACTCCTTTTACAATTATATCTAATCAAACGCCACCTAAATCAAATTGAAACTAAGGTTACAAAGTGGAAAGGCACATTAATAAACATCTCATAATCTCATTGATTCCCTCAGTCACATCCATTCTTTTTTCTAGTAAGCATCGCACACACACACTTGTTATTAATTAATATAGTAAAAATAAAAATTAAGTTTTAAATATTTTATGTGGATAAATTATAATTAAGTCAAAATCTGTGACCAGTTGGACTGGCAAGACAATTACAATGGACGTCAAAGGCAGAAAGAACAAGACAAGTGGAGAAAAGTGAGAAAATCTCAAGAAACAACAACAAAAAAATGAAATATTAAAGGGTACTTCATAAAGATAAACTTCCTGGAAAACAGGTTGCTTCAGGACTGAAACATACTAAGTATATGCTTATGGCATGCAAAAATTTTAGATATAATACCCGAATTGGTCCATCTACTTTTCTCTCTCTTCTCTTTTGGTCCCTTTACTCAGAAATGTGCCCCACCAATCCCTCTACTCTTGAAGATGAGTGCAGATTTAGTCTCTACACTTAATCTGTCCTCATCTACATTCTCTTGCTCAGAAAAATACAACCAATAATTGGCCTATTTTGAGTGGGAATGGACTAAGTACTAAACCATTTTTCAGAGTGAGAGGGACTACTTGGGAGCATTGTCAGAGTGGAGGACCAGAAAGAGAAGTAGATGAGAGCAGAGTTGAGTAATTCTGATTATACCAAAATTTTATAACTATACAAAGGACTAGAAAATAAAAGTCAAGGATGTTTTAAGAATAAATATAAAATGCGTACAACTATATACTGCCATCTTCACATTCAGTTCCAATGTTTTTTTTCCTAATGTTATACTTGAGTTCTTCCAGTTAGTCTTAGCACACAACTCAATAATTAATTAGGGTTATATTGGAATTTATAATACTCTATTCCTACCTCGTATATATTACAAACTCCTACATGGTACTCCTTTTGTTCATTTTTATATGTCATGATTAACCGAATCTCACATACCAAGAAAATTAGTTATTTTACAAAATTTTATAAAAATTTAGTTATCTTTCCAAAATTACCACTAATTTATATCTTCACATTCTCTCTCTTATTTAATTCCAACAAAAGAGTTGAATATTAATGTTAAGGGTTTTGAAAAAAAATAATAAATGCTTCTTGGTGTTAGAAAATGACAGATTAAAAGGAACATGGATTTATGATAGATAAATAGGAACGGAGGGAGTATATATTACAAAAAATATCTTCATATCGTATACATTACAAACTCCTACATGGTATATATTACAAAAATATATCCGTACCGTATCATACCATGAGATATTGTTCCTGCATCCACCAACCTATCTAATCATACCTCCAACAAAAGACCGTGAAATCAAAATCTCCTTAGTCAGTATATATAATTCATCCATATACAACACTTGCACAGACCTATATATATGTAAATCCATATTTATCAAATTAGCTTGTGAATGACTATCAGTCACATAATTGAAAGGAAATCTTCATTGTTTGTAGATGTGTGGTAAGCTTGTAGCATTGATACACAAATGCAAAATCAGCCTTTTGTAAGCATTACATTAACACGGTTGATTTCAAATTATTGAACACTTAATAATCAAAGAATTCCAAATTCAGTCGACCACATATTTAAATTGCTGCAATATGGAAAAGAACAATTACCATTATTTTGATGTCCTAAACTATTGGGTTTCAACCCATTTGGGCTAGATGAAATAAAACTTGGGCTTTGGTCTAAGTTAAAATGAAAAAAAAAGCTATGTCAATAATGTGAAAGGCAAGGTGCAAAATGGTAAATTCCATAGAATGGTTATTCTTAATAATTTCTCTCATTCATTGGAGAGAGAGAGGGGGGAGAGTGTGTGTGATGAGTGGATGAAATGTTCTACTACTGTAATACCATGTCCTGATTTTTTACCTCATGCTCTTTTTAGATTTTTGTGCATGCATTAGGGGAAAAATGGTCATTTTGCACTAGTGGCATCCTAGCATGAGTGCACGTAGGTTGTGTGTAAAAACTAGCCGAAATCCAGGGGCAAAACGGTCTTTTGAACTCATACTTTCAATTTTCTCTTATAAGGGGCATTTTGGTAATTTATCCTATTTAAAAAAAACTTAAAATCTGAAATTTGAAAGGATAAGAGAGAAATGTGGCTCTCTTGCTCTCATTCACTTCTTATCTCTTTGTTTCCCTTTTTTTTCCTTCATTTTAGCCGAACCCTTAGTTTTGAAAAAAAATTCATCGGCGAGCTTCTTCGGCGAATCAATGCTTCTATCCTCTTCCTCTCATTCTCCTGAGCTTGGTAAGGCTTCGATTCAAGGTTTTCTCCTTGTATTTTCATCATATTTAATTATTTTTGAAAATCCTTGAAACCCTAGAAATCAACATTGGTTTGAGTTATTTTTGGACTCAAATCGAAGCCCTCTATCTTGTGATTTATTTGCGTGTATGTTTGTGAAGAAATTTCGTGATTTGGAGTTGTAATTCCTTGGCCTTTTCTTGTATTTCTTTGGTCCAAATCGAAGCCCTTCTTCCTTGGAATTCATTGGAATTTGTTTTACTTTGATTTGAGGTCGTTTGGGTCCAAAATGATGTTGTTATCCCCTAACACCCTAGAGTTACATGTTTGACATGTAACCTTGTATTCGCATACATTTTAGTTTCCGTTCTTGTGTTCATTGGTTCTTGGATTCTTTGTGTGACTCTAGGTGGTGAAGCTTCCTCGCAGGGGAAGGAAATTGCCGACCTGTGAGCGTGTTTGAAGGCGAGACGACGGGTTCAGTAAGTGGTTTAATTGTTAATTGCATAGATTTAATAATAGTATAATAGTATTTTTTTTATATGTTTTATATCATGAATTTGATGCTAAACCAGATTTCATTTGTTATATATGGATATTTTGAGTATGGAGTTATTTTGGCAAACATGATTCTAGTATACTTATACATGTGTATTTTGAAGATACATGTTTACGTGTATATGTATACATATTTTACATGCAAAGGCAATATGGATTGATGTATATTTCCATATTTAAGCATTTTATGCTTGGTTCCTCGAGTTGGAATCGGAAAGTATTGTATTGTGGTATTTGGATTTTTGATGGTGACATGGACATTAGTCCGCCACTGCAGCAGAGGGTTCCCACGGTCCGGCCTAATGGGAGCTAGGTGACGTGGTCAACCTAGAGTTTACCCTGGTCAAGAGGTGAGCGGAGCCATTGACAGGGAATTCTTATCTGAGAAACCCGGGGTCACCACACAGGAATCTCAGTGGCCAACACCATGGAAGGTAGTATTGCGAATTTTAAAAGTTTTAAAACACCTTGGTGGTCCTGTAGCTAGTCGCGGCCACGATTAGCTTGGGAATTGTTTGAAGCCAGCATGTATTTTTGAGCGGTGCTCAATGTGTGGGAAAATGTTATTTACTTGTACTATTTTTTGTAAATTATTGTGCTAACTGTTAATCTGTTGAATATCTAGATCTACTCTTATATGTTATTATTAGTGTGGAAATTACTATTTGGGAATGCTTTACTACTCTGTTATATCTATGCTGTCACCACTCACTGGGTAACATCTGTTACTCACTACTCTCTGTTCTTCTTCCTCAGGCTGAGACGTTGGACTGGGTTGTGCTGGGCAGGCAGTAGGTTAACCGATCCTTTTCTTCGTGTCTAGGTTAGTTTGCAGTGCATGTAAACTTTATGGATCCATTAGACTTGACTTTTGTGTATTATTCCTATATTTTTACTTTTCGGTTGTATTTGGAACTCTGGCTGGTTCTATAGTGGAGGTTGTCTCCCTCTTCAGTTCGTTGTGGTAGCGGGCTTGTTTTGAGCCTTACGATGACTAGGAGGTAGGATGTTGTAGGGTCCACACCTTATTGTCGTGGCGGTTACCACGTGCCCGGCTAGGGTCGGGGCGTGACAGCTACACTGTAGCAAGAATTAGGAGACAATAAAAGCTCAAGAAAAAGAAGAAGAAGAGAAGATGTTAGGGTTTGAGATTTGCAAGAGAATCGGAGAGCATTTGGTGCCGGATTCGGGTTGCTAATCCTTGAGAGGAGATCTCTAAATCTACCGGTTTGATCTCTCTTTTATCACTTCTTGAAGTATTGCATGGTATCCATCTTTATGTCAAAGATGATGATGTATGTGTATGTTGATAGTATCTCACATTGATTATCCATGTCAATTCTCTTGTAAACCTCTAGTTAGCTAGAGAGAACCCCTTGTATCTCCACTAATTGACATACTCGAAGCTTTGTAAGAGACTCTAATGAGTCTCATGGTTTTTCCCTCGATTCGAATGGTTTCCATTCTAAAATCGTTGTCTTGCATTATTGTATGTTTGATCATCTCATTCTAACAGTAATTGAGGGGTTTGGTAGTGTTTTGAGCTTGTTTTGAAGGTTTAAAGAGGTAGAGAAGGCTTGGGAAGGCAATAGAAGCCTGAAGGAACCTTTACAAGCTTGGATGTAAGGTATGCGGGCCGCATACAGGCTGCACAGGGTCGACAGTAAGGTGTGCAGCCAATTCTAGGTCGCACAAGGCCGTATATGAACAATGATTTGCTACAACACTGTGAATAATACCCATAAACATTAACTTTGCCACAGTACCTTTGTTAACATAAGGCTGTGCGGGCTATAGAGAACCATCAAAGGGTAGACATAAAAGGGTGCGGGTAAGTGTGCGCCCGCAGACAGACCACACATGAACAGTAACTGTTAGTGCAACAACACTATAATTGGCATGATTTGACACATAGTCAAGGTGACATGGCAACCTGTGTGGCGTGGCATAATTGATGACATGGTAACGAGTCTTGACTTCGAGGCAAATATCTTGAAGATCTTGATGGAGTTATTTTTCGCAATGTATTACAACTTGAAGACAAGATCATATCAAGACCATATTTAGGGTGATTTGATTGAAGACTAAATATAGATGAAGCTTAATTGAAGAAATACCTATCAATGGTATGATTAAAGACTATTGATGGTACGATTTGAAGAAACCTTAATGAGGATGATTGAAGGCTATTAAGGGCAAGATTTGAAGACATGTCTATTGTTGGCATGATTGAGTTGATTGATTGAAGATCTTTCTTGGGAAGATTTGAAGACCAAACTTGGGTGAATTGAAGATCAAGTTTAGCAAGTTTCGTGAATACGCACAAGGACGTGCGCTCCTTGCGAGGGGACTGCGTGATGAGGAATTGAGGAGGTAGGCTAGTTGCCGGCAGTTGGGATCGAGAGATTTGGTTGCACCGACTTAGACTAAGCATGACCAGGAGGTTGATGGGTCTTGAGGTCATTTGCAACGTAAGAAAAACTCAGTCAAGTCAGCAGTTAGGGCCATGTTGCAATTCATGTTACAACAGGAGTTGCAACAGCTAATTTTGGAAGGTTTTTAAATTAGTAGCCGCGGAGATTCTAAAAGAGGTATGTGTTATATTTGTGACGTTGAGGCTTCTATATAAGTTACCTCACTCTGAGATTGGGGGTGTCACTTGTGGAGGAGAGTGTGTGAGCACTAGACAATCTAGAGAAGGTAGTGAACTTTATTGTTGAGAGAGTGAGTGACAAGTGTTTGTACTCATCTATTTTCACCTCTTTTAGTGAATTGTTTATCTCCGGGCTTAGCCCCCAGACGTAGGCGAGTGGACGCCGAACTGGGTTACCAATTTTGTGTGTCTTCTTTCTTGTTTGGTTTGTGTGAGCTTGCATGAGTGTTTAAGTGTTTCTCTAAAACCACAAACCATATCGGCGGAACTAACAGTAACATTGATGCAGTACTTCCGCAAATTTTTTCACTGTTGTATAACCAGGAAAACCACAACAACCCTAACATAAACCTTTCGAGAACACTCCACATAATGGTGGAGATGAAGAAGAGAATAATAGTAGTAGCAACTACATACTTCAATCCAAGATTCATAAGCAGATTCACCAACAGCCCGGCAAGAACAATGCCAACAAAATTTGCAATTAAAACATGTTTACCTAATGAATCTATCCGAGCAACAGTTCCCTTAGTTTGTTATCTACATATACTTCACTTATTTGTAAACTAAAACAGGTCATCCATGATCACAAAATAACATAGCTGGACCGTGATCACCAATCAACGTCAACCTCTTCATGTGATGATATGTCTAGCTGTTATGAATAAACTTCTTTTTCCTAGCTTCATTTTTTAAAACCACACAACAATTTAGTTCAATATATTGATAAACAGGTAGTACATTTACCTGTTCCTACAACATATAATACTTATTCTATATGCCAATGTATACGTGCATATTAGTGTTTATTTTATCATAACCACCAAATAGAACAACCGACCGGAGGGCTTTTTTTCAAACGGACAGACGGGAGAGATCGCACCACGTTGGCTACATAAGGATGGTCATCACACCTAGACAACCAAGAACTTAATGAAGGCCACCAACCCTAACTGTTCTGTTGAAATTATATTGAGTTCATACATTCGACAACAAGTACATGGTGGGTCATTTTCCACTAGCTCCATCGTAAGACGGGCAATACACGGACCCAGAGGCACCACATCAGCACATGGGTCACTAAGGCAAGAGCGGGACCTTTAATTCAAACAGAGGGTTAGGATCGCACCACATGGCAGGGCACCTAGGCGGCGGCTATCCGGTACTATAATACTTTTTATACTATTTTAATGGCCGACTAGCGATAGTCGTGGGATGATGTCGATGGTGGCTAATGACTTGCTAGCAATAGTTGTCGAATGACACCGGTGGGCGACCGATGATAGCTACCAATGATCGGTAATCTGCAATGATGATCATTGGTGGTCAGCTGGCGGTGGTGCACAATAGTTGACCAATGTGGATGGTTACTAAGACATCATTATAATTTTTTTTATTTTCTTTAAGGGTAATAATGTTTTTAGTTGTTTTGTCCCTCACTCAAATTTTTGTACCATAATTATGATAGGACAAAAAAATTATCAACTTGTGTTGCCTCTTACCATTGGTTTTTGTCATCTGCTCCCACCTATTTATAAAACTTGAAAAAAAAAAAGGAAGGCTCAAATGCACCCGTGAATTATCATTATATCTCAATAGTAAAATTCTATTTTAAACGGAATATATACATACCTATATAGCTTTAGTAGAATGCCTCATTTAGTCCCTCTAATATAGTTAGTCTGCTCCTTTAGTCCCTCTAATATAATTTGTCCCTAGGAGATCCCTCTATTTTAATATTTGAGAAATATAAATCCCTCTCTCTAATATAAATTATCCTTCTGAGGTCCCTTAGAGAACTTACATTTCTCAAATATTAAAATAGAGGGACCTCTTAGGGACAAATCAAATTAGAAGAACCAAAGAGACAGATTGACTATATTAGAGAGATTAAATAAGGTACTCTACCTAGCTTTACTTTACTTTTATTAGTTTGGATAAAATCCAAACTTGTGTTCCTTTTCGAAATCCAAACTCATGGTGAATGTCTATGTCTATCACTTTCTATTATATACCAATTGAAGAATATATTAAAAAAATGATAATAAATAAAAAAAAAAAAATGAAATGAAAAGGAGGCATTTAGTGTGTAGATTCAAAGAACATAGATACTTCAATTTGTATCATTTTTCTTTTTCGGAATTTTGTTTTTTTCTTTCACATGTTTGTCCTTTCTCTCTTCTTTTTTCTTTTTAATAAAATTGTGATTTATCTATTTTATTTTAAAAAAATACTATTAATACGTTAAAATGAGATAATATCTAGAGAGATATCAATGATTATCAATAACATAGATAGGCGACCAAGATTAATTGAAAAATCTAGTCTCTAGTTCAAATCATGAAGTGCCTTTTCATCTTCGACAGTGTGAGATTTTTCTTGTCAATATTACTTTTGGTGTGTACATATATATAATCTTTCTTTCTTTTTTTTAAGAGAAAATACTTATTGTTAGTTCCTCCGGTGTAGTTTATGGGTATTAAGTAACACTTAAGCACTCATAGAAGTCTCACACAAACCAATAAAGAAAAAGCACACAAACAAACACAAGGAGACACACAACGTTGGTAACCCAGTTCGGCGTCCTCTCGCCTACGTCTGGGGGGCCAAGCCCGGAGATAAACAATCTACTAAAATAGGTAAAAATAGATGAGTACAAAACACTGCCACTCACACTCTCAACAATAAAGATCACTACCTCTCTAGATTGTTTGGTGCTCACACACTCTCCCTCAAAGAGTCACTCAAGAGTCACACCTACAATCTACGAGCAAGGTAGCTTATATGGACGCCTCAGCGTCCCAAATATAGCACATACCTCTTTTAGAATCTCCGCGCTACTAATTTAAAAACACGCTGAAATTAGTCATTGCAACTCCCTGTTGTAACATAAGTTGCAACATGGCTCTGACTCACGACTTGATCGAGTTCAGTTACGTTAGGGACGATCTCAAGACCCATCAACCTCCCTGGTCATGCTTAGTCCGAGTCGATCGATCCCAAATCTCCCGATCCCGATCGCGGCAACTAGCCTACCTCCTCAGCTCCTCATCACGCAGTCCCCTCGCAAGGGGCGCACGTCCTTGTGCGTCTTCCATGAAACTTGGTCTTCAATCCACCTAAATTTGGTCTTCAAAGATTCTCCAAACTTGATCTTCAATTCACCCAAGTTTGGTCCTCAAATCTTGCCGTTAATAGACTTCAATGATTCTCATCAAGGATTCTTCAAATCATATCTCCTTCATTCACACCATGAATAGATCTTTCCTTAATTAAGCTCCACCATATTTAGTCTTCAATCAAATCATCTAAATATGATCTTGATATGATCTTGTCTTCAAGTTGTAATGCATTGTCAAAAATAACTCCACCAAGATCTTTAAGATAGCTTCACCATGATCTTCAAGATATTTGGCTCCATGTTAGAGACTTACTAAAAATAGCTCCATCAAGATCTTCAAGATGTTTGCCTTGCAC
The DNA here is from genome assembly GCF_009730915.1 of Dioscorea cayenensis subsp. rotundata. NCBI lineage: Eukaryota > Viridiplantae > Streptophyta > Magnoliopsida > Dioscoreales > Dioscoreaceae > Dioscorea > Dioscorea cayenensis. The sequence goes on from NW_024088296.1 coordinate 10,107, forward strand.
TCCAAGTCTCCTTGCCATGTCACCATGCTTGCCACATCATCAATTATTCTTTGTCACCTTGGTTGCCACGTCACTTGGTCTAGGTGTCAAATCGTGCCAATAAATAGTGTGGTTGCACTAACACTTATAATTGTGACCATCACAATAATCAAGCGGTATGATATTTGATTTTCATGCAGGAGGTTAAGAGTTTAACTTCCTCTAAATGCGTGGTTAAAACATAAATGGAGATTGTGTGTCGTCATTTATCCACATTATTAGAAAAATAGAGAAAGCGTATTATAATTCTCATGATTCGAACCCATGGGTGGGGATTCGAATTTTTCTTTTCAACTTAGTACACAGTTGTCCACATCTATCAAAGTCGCTATATATATAATTTTTTAATATAAATCAAAACTTTGTGCTTTTGTAGATATTTTTTTATTTTGATGTAAAATTATATATAACTCAATGAAATCCTTATGAGATATCAATATTTTCTCACATTAAAAATTATTATTACCATCTAATGAAAAGTTTGATTAAAATTGATGATTATAAATAATATGCATTATGAAGAAAAGAAAGAAAGGATAAACAGAGTTTATGTTGTCTGTTGAGATGCCTTGAATTCGATTGTGATACTAACCCTATCTAAATTATGACTCGATTCAAATTTAGGGAGTTAACGCTAAATTAAAAATTCAATGAAGATCTATGGTGGGCTTTTGGCTTGGGCCTACCCAATAGACTGATCAATTGTGGGTTATATTATTTTATTTTAATTCAAATATATATATGGTTTTTTCTGTATCATCTATATCAATTTTTCTCTCAAAAGAGAAGAATAAAAAATCTCTATAGGTCACATAGACTGAACTATGTAAATATATGTGTGCTATTATTTTTCTTTTGGTTTTCTCCATATTATTGTTGTGATTGGCATAACAATGTAATACTAAAAAAAATTTTACCATCAATATAAGAAACTTTTTTTTAACTTCTAGCCAAACCCAATTATGAAGGCCTTTAATGAAATCTTTAAACTAGTGGTGCTATCTAGAGGTGGGCACGGGTCGGTTAAACGGCCCGGCGGGCCCAACCTGTCGGGTTGAGATTCACTGGCCCACTGACCCGGACCCGGTTCGGCTAGGTGTAGAACCCAGCCGGCCGGGTTAGTCCCTCGAACTCAGTGAGTCCCGGGGTCACGAAAGCCGGGCCCGGAACCAGCCAGGCTTCCATGTTGACCCGGCGGGCCGGCCCAGCCCGGCCTGATGGGTTGGGCTGGCGGGTCGGTTGGGCCCGGCTGGTTGGGCCGGGTTGACCCACCCGATTAAAAAAAATTAAAAAATTCAGAAAATTAAAAAAAAGGAAAAAATTCAAAAAATTTAAAAAACCGGGTTTGGCACGGCAGGCCGGGCCGGGTTGCAACCCGGTTCTAAGCCGGGTTTGGCCCAGCAGGTTGACCCGGCGGGCCAACCCGTAACCGGCCCGTCAGTGACCCAGCGGGCTATTTCCGAGCCGGGCCGGGTTACTGGACGGCCCGTGTCCACCTCTAGTGCTATGAATCCAATTTTTTGAAAACGAAGTTTAGTATACAATTTTGAGTTAATGGTGATTATGATTAAATAAAATAAAATGAAATGAAATGAAATAAAAACAAGCACACTTTCTCTACCCAAATGGACTCCGTGTATTTAAAAAATTAATGTTCCCATCAATTGGTTTTGATCATTTAAGGTTTTGTCAATTATAAAGATGGTGAAATTACTAGTAAAACATTTACATAACTTCTGAAAATAATCAAATACTCATTAATTATTAAAAATTAAAAACATCATTTTCATTAAGATGGTGAAATAAACAAATTAACAATTGGAAAACTACTTCACTTTAAACACTTGTTGATTTAAGGCATACAGAACTTTGCAAATAATACTAAGTTTCTACATAAATAAATCTATTTTTATTGTTGTTGATAGTAAAATAATGGGTCATAATCTAACATAATTTATGAATTATTTATTATACTTTTATAAATTAGAATTACTTTTTTTAATTTTTACCCATAAAAATGGGGGAAAAAGCACTAGATCCGTAGATTTCGCCAGTAGCAGCACTACATCATAGCATTAGATCCAGGAGTAATCCAGTTTTTCCTGAGTTGACCTTTGTTGACTTTCGATGGACTGCGTCTCCTAAATCATTATGTTGCGTCCTCTTTTTCTGGTTTCCTCTGTTTGTCTCATTTAAGTGTGCTTCATCCCTAGTGATGCATTCTTAGTCTCATGTTATGTATGTTTTTGTTTTCCTCTACCCCCTATAAGTTCTTGTTGTATCTATGTTTGTTCTTTCTTATTATGTTTTTTTAGTTGTGTACTTTTTCAGCTTCTAATAAATCTATAATTTATCCATTTTTATAAAAAATAAATAATAAAAAATAAGGCTTCCAGGCATTTTCTACATTTGAATCTTGAAAAATGGCATAAAATTGGGTAGAGCCACTGCTCATGGAAGTACGCAAAAACCACCTCAATAATGACTACTAAAAACAAATATTATATATATATATTAATTAATCAAAAGGATGTATTTTAAAAAATTAAAATAAATCAATGATCTCTTAATTTATTATCGGTTAGCCTTTTGAGTAAAGTATTCGTGTCTTACCATGTAGATGTGTTCGAATCTCAATTCATGCAAGAGTAAAGGGGCATAAGTGTGTTAACAATTATTAACTCTATGACTATGCATGGTTAGTCAATATTTTATTAAATAAAATAAAATAAAACGAACAATACACCTAAACATACATAATTTTGTTATTTTTTTTGGTATGTTTGTTTTTTTTAATAAATTTTGATTTATCCGTTTTATTTGAAAAAAAACATAGATACTATTAATTTATTAAAATAAGATAATATCAAGAAAGATATCAATGATTATCAATATATCTCAAGAACATATATTTATATAAGAGGCAACCAAGATTAAATAAAAAGATCTAGTCTCTAGTTCATATCATTAAGCGCCTTTTCATCCCTGGCAGTGATATTTTTTTTTGTCAATATTTTTTTTGGTGTGTACATATATATGTATTTTTTTTAAGAGAGAATACATATAATTGCAACTATCACAATAATTAAGCTGTATGATATTTGATTTTTATGGCGGAGGTTAAGAGTTTAACTTTCTCTCAATGCATGGTTAAAGCGTAAATGGAGATTGTGTGCCGTTATTTATCCACATTATCAGAAAATAGAGGAACTGAAAAAGAGTTTTTGAATCCATGGGTGAGGATTCGAATTTTATTTAACTCAATACGTAGTTATCCACATCTATCAAAATCACTAAATATATAATTTTTTTAAATAAATCGAAACTTTATGTTTTTGTAGATATTTTTTTATTTTGATGTAATTATATTATATATAACTCAAATGAAATCCTTATGAGATATCAATATTTTCTCACATTAAAAATTATTATTACTGTCTAATTGAAAATTTGATTATAAGGTATTTGATTAAAATTGATTATTATAAATAATATGCATTTTGAAGAAAAAAAAAAAAGGATAAACAAAGTTTATGTCATACTAAAAATTCTTTACCATCAATATAAGAAACTAACTTCTAGCCAAACCCAATTGTAAAGACCTTTAATGGAATCTTTAAAATAGTGGTGCTATCAATCCAATTTTTTGAAAACAAAGTTCAATATACAATTTTTTTTTTTTTTGAATAATAGACGACAAGCGCCCTTTTTTATGAATATAAACATTACTAAACAGTACTGGAACCCAGATGTACAGTATATGTACAGTGTGAGAATAGTATAGGAATTTTGGGTGAACAGTATATGAATAGTACAGGGGAACAATACTGTTGGGGGAGAGATTTGAACCCATGACCTCCCCCTTATATTTTGATGTCATACCATTAGGCTATCCATTGGTTGACTCAATATACAATTTTGAGTTAATGTTGATTATAATTAAATATATAAAATGAAATGAAATAAAAAGAAGCACACTTTCTCTACCCACATGGACTCCATGTATTTAAAAATTAATATTCCCATCGATTGGTTTTGATCATTTAAGGTTTTGCCAATTATAAAGATGGCGAAATTACTAGTAAAACATTAACATTACTTCTGAACATAATCAAATACTCATTAATTATTAAAAATTAAAAACATCATTTTCATCAAGATGGTGAAATAAACAAATTAACAAATGGAAAACTACTTCACTTTAAACACTTGTAGATTAAGGCATACAGAACTTTGCAAATAATACTAAGTTTCTACATAAATAAATCTGTTTTTATTGTTGTTGATAGTAAAATAATGGGTCATAATTAACATGATTTTATGATTTATTTATTACACTTTTATAAATTAGAATTACTTTTTTTTATTTTTACCCATAAAATGGGAAAAAACACAAACAATGCTTTCAGGCATTTTCTACATTTGAATCTTGAAAAATGGCATAAAATTGGGTAGAGCCACTGCTCATGGAAGTGCTCATGGAAGTACGCAAAAACCACCTCAATAATGATCCCTAAAAACAAATATTATATATATATATATATATAAATTAATAAATCAAAAGGATATATCTTAAAAAAATTAAAACTAATTAATGATCTCTTAATTAATTGTCAGTAAGTCTTTTGAGTAGAGTGTTAGTGTTGGAATCTCAATTCATGCAATAATAAAGGGACATAAATATATTGACAATTATTAACTCTATAATTACGTGTGATTAGTCAATATTTTATTAAAAAATAAAATAAAATGAAAAATACACCTAAACATACATAATTAAATTAGTAAATATAAAATTAATTTATAATAAAATTTGAAAATTAGAAAGTTAATTGACCCAAAACACAACAATTACGAATTAAGATAGACTGAACCGGACCGGTGAGACAGTTGGAGGGAGCTGGCCGGTTCTAAGCGGGCCGAACTTCTCGTACAACTAGAAATGAAGAATTCATATCGCGATATAATGAAACGTTTATATCGTGAGTTAATGCTCTAACGCAAATCGTCCGACCTCTATATATACTACTCCCCCTGCCTCGTTTAGCATCATCGCATTCGCACTGCCAATCTCTCTCTCTCTCTCTCTCTCTCTCTCTCTCTCTCTCGCTCATGGCAGCTTCGGTGTCTCTAATGGCAGCGCATGCTGGTGCCCGGCGCTTCTTCGGTAGCCCAAGCTCAAACTTCGATGCGAGAAAGAAGGTATATATTGCAACGCTGAAGATCTTCATGGTTTTTATCATAAAGGCTTCTCAGCTTCTGGTTTAGGGTTTATCGATGCAGAGCTCTATCTCTTTGTGCATTCTCTTTGTTTTGCTCCTTTTTGGTTTCTAGATTTGTTTTGATTCCGTATGTCATGTATGGTTGTAGGAATTCGTGAGTGCAATTGAAAAAGATGGATTTTTTTTTTTTTTTTTTTGCAGTTCCGAGTTAGCGTGGATAAAGATGGAAAGGCGATGATAAGGAAGGAGAAAAATGAGTGGAAGGTGGATTACTCCGGGGAGAAGCCGGCGACGCCGCTTCTTGACACGATTAACTATCCAATTCACATGAAGAATCTCTCTGTTCAGGTAAGCAAGAGGATCAAACAAAGCAAAAAAGCTTTGACGTTGTTTTTTGATCTCTTATATTATGGATGATTGCTTAAGAGTGATTGAAATTGTAGGAGTTGGAGCAACTGGCCGCAGAGCTGAGAGCAGACGTAGTGTACACAGTTTCAAACACCGGAGGGCACCTGAGTTCCAGTCTCGGCGTGGTGGAGCTCTCTGTTGCCCTGCACCATGTGTTTAACACCCCTGAAGACCGGATCATCTGGGATGTAGGGCATCAGGTTGATGGAGTTCTTCAATGAGGCCATTTGGAATGAATTTGGAGGACTTTGAGCTCTTCTTGAGTTTTGTTTTTGATGTTTTTCCCCCTTTTTCTGATTGAATTGCAGGCATATCCTCATAAGATCCTGACAGGAAGAAGGTCCAGGATGAATACCATCAGACAGACCTCTGGACTTGCAGGGTTTCCAAAGAGGGATGAAAGTGTTTATGATGCTTTTGGGGTTGGCCATAGCTCCACCAGCATCTCTGCTGGGCTTCAGTGAGCTTTCTCTTTGTTGAATTCTCTCAATTTCATTGAATTTGATGAGAATTGCGTTTGAAATCGTAATTCAATTCACTTTGCTGTATTCTCTCAATTTCCTTGAATTTGATGAGAATTGCGTTTTGAAATTCGATAATTCAATTCATTTGTGGGATGGCAGTGGCAAGGATTTGTTAGGAAAGAAGAACCTTGTGGTTTCTGTGATTGGGGATGGTGCGATGACTGCAGGCCAGGCATATGAAGCCATGAACAACTCTGGTTACTTGGATTCTAACCTTATTGTTGTCCTGAATGACAATAAACAAGTATCTTTGCGACCGACCACACTCGACGGCCCTGCTACTCCTGTTGGCGCGCTCAGCGGAGCCCTCACTCAAGCTGCAGGCCAGCACTAAATTTCATAAACTCCGGGAAGCTGCCAAGGTTTGGATTTACAGATATTGCTTGATTCATATGTTCTGTTTTTCATTTTCTGGTTTGCAATGCTAGTGATAGGATAAGAAATTTATGTCAAGTGAAATGAAGAACTTCTGGTGATTCCTTAAAAACTGGTTGAAATTTTAAATGAAAAGGCTTCTGTTTGTTCATGTTTATGCCATAGTTGCCGCAACTATGATACGGGTGATCATTAAAATCTATATGTCTACTGTCTTCTAACTAAATGTCTATTGTCCTTTCAACAGAGCATTACAGCAAATTGGAGGCCCCACATATGGAAGTTGCAGCTAAGGTAGATGAATATGCTAGGGGCATGATAAAGTACTTCAGGTTCTACACACTGTTTGAGGAGCTTGGTTTGTATTACATTGGCCCTGTAGATGGGCACAATGTAGAAGACTTGGTAACCATATTCCAAAAGGTGAAGGCAATGCCTGCTCCAGGACCTGTCCTCATCCACATCGTCACTGAGAAAGGGAAGGGATACCCCCTGCCGAGGCTGCAGCCGGACAGATGCATGGCAAGGCTCGCAACACATCATATCATCTAGACTCCTCTGCTATGTGTTGTCCAACAGATTTATGAGTTTTGCAAATACTTGTTGATTCAGGTGTTGTCAAGTTCAGAGCCCAAAAACCGAAGCAGTTCAAGTCAGCCATCTGCTCGTGCATATACTCAGTACTTTGCAGCACTTATCAGAAGCAGAAGTTGATGACAAGATTGTCGCGATCCATGCAGCCATGGGTGGCGGTACAGGCTCAACTATTTCCAGAAGAGGTTCCCACAGAGAGTGTTTTGACGTGGAATTGCTGAGCAACATGCAGTGACATTTTGCTGCAGGTCTGGCCACAGAGGGGGCCTCAAGCTTCTCTGTGCCATCTACTCATCTTTCCTTCAACGAGGATATGATCAGGTACACTAGAAAGCAAACTCATTTTGGTGCATCTATCTATCTATCTATCTGTCTGTCTATCTTCTTTGTTGTTAAGTTGATTGAGAGTGACTTGATTCTGGAATGGAATTGAAAGGTGGTGCATGATGTGGACCTACAGAAGATTCCAGTGAGATTTTGCAATGGATCGAGGCGGGGCTTGTTGGGCTGATGGGCCAACACACTGTGGAGCACTTTGACATCATGTACATGGCCCGCCTGCCCAACATGGTGGTATGGCGCTGCCGATGAAGCTGAGCTATGCACATGGTTGCACAGCAGCTGCCATCGATGATAGACCGAGCTGCTTCAGATTCCCCAAGGGGTTAGTGGCATTGGTGTGCCCTCCTATTAACAACAAAGCACCCTCTTGGGAGTATATACATCAGTAATTGAAAGCATGTTCCGTAATCGAAACTTGACCATTCTTTTAAGTTTACACTGTGTGGTATTTCTGATTCATTGCTTAGATTGGAAAGGGAAGGATTTTAATGGGAGGCAACAGAGTTGCCCCTTCTGGATATAGCTCCATGGTTCAGACATGTGTAAAAGCTGCAGATTCACTTAGCTACCATGGCATTACTCCCACAGTCGCTGATGCCCGTTTCTGCAAGCCTTGATGCAGAGCTAATTAGAACTCTAGCAAAATGAGCATGAGATCTTGATCACTGTTGAAGAAGGTTCCATTGGAGGCTTTGGGTCTCATGTGTCTCAATTTCTGAGTTTGAACGGTCTCCTAGATGGGCACCTCAAGGTAAGATTTATCAACGACAACAATCCCTCGCACTGCATTTCTATACTATTCCTGTTAATAACAATGTCGAAATAAAATCAGTGAAGTTAGCGATCAATGGTGCTTCCGGATAGGTACATCGATCATGGATCCCCTAAGGACCAGATTGAAGAAGCTGGGCTCTCCTCAAAAGCACATTGCAGCAACAGTGCTATCTCTCTTAGCCAGACCAAAGGAAGCTTTGCACCTTCTGTGATGATTTTGAAGTATAGTTTTTAACATACAAAAGAACTGCAGTAACATCATTTCACAATCCATTCATCTTCATTAGGATGAATTTGTTGTAAATCCATATCCATCCCTTAATGGTATAATCGCAGATCTACAACTGGTTGATGAAGGATGTACGGATGAGATAAAAACACAGTCAGGATCTTGGAAGCTCTTGTTGTAGCACTGTTGTATATTCACATTTGTCATGTTGTAACTGTCTAGGTTGAAATATATTATACAGAAGTTATTTCAAATTGTCGGAATCTCTCAGCCTGATGATGCTATTTCTTCGCTTTTTGTCTATTTGATGTAATGGTGTAAGAAATTGACGGTGATGTCTCTCACATCAATAAGAAATTGCTGCTGGCAGGATGAGTCAGTGAGGCATCATGTTTTGTCAGAGACTGCTTGGATTGTTTAATGTTGGATTGGAACATGATTAGCGAAGAAATAAAGAATGGTATGCCAATAATTGCTTTGGCAAAAACTCTAAGTAGAAATAGACGTCGCACCGACAAAGTGAACGTTCAAAGAACACAGTGATTTCTTCATTGGTGTCTTTTATTGTGAACAGAATAGCTAAGCTTTGTCTAAGTCTTGGTAAGTTTTGTACACATTATGATACTTTTTAAATTTTATTCTAATTAGTGAATATCTACAGACAAGTTTAGAAGATTTCTATTTCAATTCATGTTATGATAACTGGACCAATAATGGATGACCAGCATACAATGACCACTCTTCACTCACATAGAAGTTCTAGAAAGC
>NW_024088297.1:0-30736 GCF_009730915.1 Dioscorea cayenensis subsp. rotundata
TAACTCCCACTTGACATAATCAAAGGAAAAGTCATTCAAGTATTCTTCTTGAGTATATTGATTCAGGCTGGAGCTATAAGGGATGATGGGGTCTCGATACAGGATGGCGTGCAAACTCTCCATTGACTCAACTTTTCCACTAGTAGAGTAAGCACCAAGAAGATAAAGTTTTATACGGGAGAGCGTCATTGAAGAAATCAAGAAATAATTGGAAATTTGGTTTCATATGAAGAAAATCACCTAATTAGATCGTTAGCATAGTGACTATCAAGAAGAAGAGATGAATAGAATTAGAATATTCATGGACTCTCTAAGGACTTAAACAAAGAAATATAAAGATAAATTTTCTACTACTCATCATGGAAATTCAGTTTATAATACTTCCCTCTTACGAGATGTTTCCTTTCATGGATGATTTCTTTGGGTACAACCAAATCAAAATAGACCCAGAGGATGAAAATCATACTGCTTTCTGGACACAGATAGTCAAATATTGCTACAAGGTTATGCAATTTGGACTAAAGAACCCTGGGCAACATATCCAAGAGCTATAACAAAAACTTTGATAACCTAATTCACCAAGTTGTGGAATGCTATGTAGATGACTTGGTGGTGAAAACATAATCAAGAGATCAACACCTTAATAACTTGAGAATGGCGTTTGATCGCATAAGAAAATACAACTTAAAAATGGATCCCATGAAATGTGCATACGGGGTACTGTTTGGAAAATTCTTTGGATTCATCGTGAGGCACTGAGGAATAGAGATTGACCCTTCCAAGATAAAAACAATCTTAGAAATGCCATCTCCAAAGAAATTGAAGCAATTGAGGTACTTCCAAGGGCGTCTTGCCTATATCCGAAGATTCATCAGCAATCTTTCAGGAAGATGTAAGCCATTTTCAAAGTTGGTGAAGAAGAATGCTCCATTTAATTGGGACAATGAATATCAAAAATATTTTGAAGAAATCAAGTGCTACTGATTAAAATCCCTAGTTTTAGTACTGCCAATTGCAGGAAAGCCATTAACCTTAAATAAAATGGCCTTGGATGGATCCCTCAGGGCTCTCCTTGCTCAAGAGAATGAAGAAAGCAAGGAGAACACCCTATACTACCTTAGTAGGATGTTGGTGGGCGCTGAAAACTGATATACCCTTATTGAAAAGCATTGTCTCTCCTTAGTGTTTGTAGTAAATAAGCTTCGGCATTATTTACTCTCGCATAAAGTCATTCTTATCTCAGGGATAGACCCACTCAAGTACTTGATGACTAGGTCACTATTCAGTAGAAGATTAGCAAAATGTGCATTAATGCTCATGGATTTTGACATAACTTGTACTCCACAAAATGCAATCAAAGGACAAGTATTGGAAAATTTTCTCTCGGCGCATTCTTTTCGAGATAAATCTCCCTTGAGATGTGATCTCCCTAATGAAGAGACTTTGGCAATTGAAGAGCGCAACAATATTGGAAGATGTACTTTGATGGAGCTTCTTCGATCCAACCGGCTATTAGACCTAAAATTCCTCAAGTTTGAGTTGGTATTAGACTCATTTTCATTTCTCTTCATGGTGGGATCTTGAGATACTCTCTTTCCATGCTGAAACCATGTACTAGGAATGAAACAGAATATAAAGAACACCAAAACATTATCCAAGTTATTAAAAAAAGCAGTTTCAAAATGTCAAAACGATTGGCACGAAAAGGCTTCCTAACATTTTATGGGCATACCGGACAATGTATTAAACACCAACTCAATCAACACCATACTCATTGGATTTTGGTACAAAAGCTGTTCTGTCTCTTGAAGTCCAAATTCCATCTCTAAGAATTACCTTACAGAATGAACTCAGAAATTAAGATAGAGGTTGCTTGCAATTGGATGAGCTTGATTCTTTAGATGAAAGGAGACTAGAAACCCAATAAAATCTTGAAGTCTGCAAAGCAAGGATGGCACCAGTTTACAATAAGATGGCTTGCATTCGAACATTTTAGAAAGGATAGATGGTGTGGGTGTTAAGAAGACCAACCATCACCAACAAGCATGCTGGGGACAAGTTCAAGTTAAATTGGGAAGGCCCGTACATTATATTCTTGTTTAAGCAAGTTGGTCAAGCATGATACATGCTTCTCGAGGCAAATTACTAGTTTTGTTATGTTGTTATCTCTCTCAATTTGAATAAAAACATATTGTAAAATAAAAAAAAACTTGTGTTTGTCAATGATGGAATGTCCAGTGCTTTGGTTTGAGCAATTTGGTCAAGCATGGTGTATGCTTCTCGAGGCAAAACACAAGTTCTATCATGTTATTTTCTTTTTAAAATTGAATAAAGATATGATTCCATGAATTTGAAATGACTCGTGAATTTCACTCTAAGAGACTACATGCAAATCTTATAATTAACTGTAAGATTAAGTAAGAAATAAAAGAATAAAAAAGAAAACAAAAGAAAAAAAAAGAACAGTTAAGGAAATTATGAATTTTGAATGCAAAACCTGCAATTTTCCATGAAAGTGTTGTTTTGATCCAGTAGCACATAATGTATCTAAATCAGCTCTGATTGTCATGAAATTTTAACTATAGTACAAACATGTTTATCTACACTCATATATTAGTTTTCTTTGAGTTGGATGGTCGAAATAATGTTTGGAGTTCAGCGCACTCATAAAAAAAATAAAAAGAAAGAAAGAAAAAACAAAAAAGTAAAAGAGTTTAGAAGGAAAATTTTTATTACCAAGGAGAAAAGTTAGCAGGACATGGACTTTTAGTCCATTTATTACGTTAAGATAAAGTTGAATGAATAAAATACCATGGGCCTAAAACTAACCAATGCAAATAAACTAAGCTAAATTTGAAGATAAAAATAAGCTAAGCCTAAAGTTGAGCTTTTGCTCTCTCAAAGTTGGCAAGAGCCTCCTTAGATGACAATGAGGGTTGTAATTTGTCACCGCCACCTCCAAGTGGTTCAATCTTTTGATGAATATCATTGAGGGACTTGTTCACTTCTTCAATGGGAGGAGCATCAAATAATAGTCCTATTCTTGAGGATATGATTTATTCTTTTTCTTTTCCTTGCACTTTCAATTCTTCCCCTTGGGCTCTCCATTCTTGCAATTTCTTTCTTATTTGCATGGGCTCCATGTTAGTCTCATCCATATGTTGGAACATTACTGTGAGAGACAATTTAGTTTTCTTTAAATTTTCCTCTTTTGCCATCAATTCCTCCTTTTTTGCCAAGTTTAGGTCATTTCCTCCATTATTTGTGTCATGGGCAATCTTAGCCATATCAAGTACTTCATATATATTGTCCCCTATGATTGAAATGTCAGCTCCATGTGTCATCAAGTTTTTGTGAAATTTTGTAGTTTCATCCCTCAAAGATTCATGTTCATGAGGACGTGATGATTTCACCTTTTCATTGAGCTTATTTACCCAAAAAGATTCCAAGCTAGTGTCTTTTCTAACAAGTTGAGGATGAGATGAGCTCATAGATGTAACCTTCATAGCTTTTAGAGTAGAGTCTTCTTTTGCAGGTTGTGGAGAAGGGATGACTTATGGTGACTTCTAAAGCTTCTTTTGAAAAGGGCTTTCTATGGGAGGCTTAGCATTAAGGATGGGTGTGTAGTTTTCATCATGTGCAAAATCTGAAAACAAAGAGTCTTGTGTGGAAGGGCTCATCTTTGGGGAAGGAGCGTCATGAGGATATGCAATAAAAAGTAAAAAACATTAAAATAAATAAGATTGGCAATTAAGAAGAAATATGAAGAGAAAGACTTGTTAAGTAACATACCTATTGGGTTAGATCCCGTTTTCGAGACGCTAGGTTGATATTCCACATGTTCACTTCTGTAAGGAATATCACCTAAACAGAAGGAAAACCACATATTTAATAAGCTCAGAATACACTTAAAAAAAAAGAGTTTGAGATCTACTCAAACATAAGGTTTGAAATTAACTTAGAAAAGGAGTTTGAGATCTACTCAAAGATAGGGTTTTGAAATCAATTCAATTAGAGTTTGAGATCTACTCAAAAATAAGGTTTGAAATCAACTCAAAAAATCAAAAAGAGTTTAAGTTTTACTCAAAATAAAGTTTGAGATCTACTCAAAGATAAGGTTTGAAAATCAATTCAATTATAAAGATTTTTGAGATCTACTCAAAAATAAAGTTTGAGATTTATAAAAAAAAAAGGAATCTGAGATCCATTCAAAAAAGAGGGATTTAAGATGTATTAAAAAATAATAAAAAATGGAAAATAAATTAAAAATAATAAAATAAAATAAAATAATATATGAAGTGCGAACCTTGAGGTGGCAATTGATGAGGATTATGCAAAGGTGACAACGCCCCTTGCGTATATCCCGCAACTGCACGGGTTTGTCGAGTAATAAAATCCCAGGTGAGTGGGTATCGTTTCCACTAGGAGTAGGGAATAAAAATACTTAAATTTTTTCTTAACCAAGTGAAGATGAATAATGATTTTTTATCGACACAAAGTGTGTACACCCTCAAAGCGCAGAGAGTGCGTCAAGTAATAAACCACTCGCGCACTTGCGAATGGGTCATATTCCCCAAAGGGGCCTGAGGAGCTACCCTACTCACTTCTTACTATTGTTTAGCTCACCGATTCAAGATAAAGAGAAAGAAGAAAAGAAAGCAAAATGAAAAGCGAAATGAAATCTTAAAAATCTGAAACAAGTAAAAATCACGGGAGATGCCCAAGGTTGGAAAAGCAGTCCCGGATCACGGATTCCCAAGGGGCTACTATAGTGAGTAGGGAAATTGAGTAATAAAAGCACGTGGCTAGTTGGACCCGAGAAAACCAAGACCTAGGTCAACCCGATGGTCACGGAAATTGACCCTAACCCGGTGCAAGTGTTGGTCGCGGAATCTCTTCGCCCAACTTCCCATACAGTTGCAAGGAGAATGTCGGTTTTCACAAGTTAGGGTGGAAACACAAGTAGTTTTCAACCCTAGGATTGGAGAGGGTACAAATACCCGATGGTCGCGGCATGTTATACAATGAACCCTTCCTAGTTTGGTGGAGTCGAGGCACTAAGGCAATGGTCATGCTACAAAGTGCTACCAAGAATTTGATACATCACTCAATCAAATGTACCAAAACAAGCAAGAACACCAAACAAGGATCACAACAAGCTAAACATGCATAAATTACTCAAACAATCCAAAACATCACAAGTTCACCCCCTAGGTTCACTTACATCCGGTGACCTAGGGGTTTGAGTTATTCATGTTCAACAAGAAAACCAAATAATCAATACAAACAACTAAAGTAAACATGAGGAACACTACCTCAAATGATGAAGGTCGAATAGCATAAGAATCCCCGGAGAAAAGCCTTCCAAAGATGGCACTTTTCGAAGGGGTGGCTCCGTTGTCTTCAACCTCAAGCAATGATGCCCTAGAGTAGATCCTCCTCGTTCTTGCTCTCCCGTGAGAAAATGATCGGTTTCCTCCCTTTTTGCCCTCCTAAAGCTTGGGTTCAAGTGATGTGGAAGTGTTCTCCAAACCCCTAGCCGACCTTGTCCCAAAAAGAAGAAGAAGATGTAGAAATGCCCTTGAGGGACCTTATAAGTGCCAGGATCCCGGCCGGTAAGCGAGTGAGTATACGGCCGTATCACAGACCCCTCGAGATTTTTAGTTTTTACTGCGAGGATGCCCGCGATGAGCTACGGTGGCTACTACGATGCGGCTAGCTGCGATGCTTGTGCTACAAACAAGTTTAGTGGAGGAACTCAGAAGCTTTTAAAAGTGCATTGAAGACCGAATTTAACAAATTAATGCCAATATCATCATGATGGGTTGGTTGGAGCGTACAAGGTGAAATTGATCGTGAACATGTCTCGGGTGCACTAAAAGATGAAAGCGAGGCTACATTCAAGCACATGCGATGTCTGACTCACACCTATCATTCTACCAAAGCAGGGAAGTCCCTAACTAAACAATCATAGCTATCATAGGGTAGTAAGCATGCAAAAGGATAAAAATACTCCAAGTAAAGAAAAACATCCCCACACCTAAAGTCGTACATTTGCCCTCAATGTACCTAAGTCAACGAGAAAAATGGGGAATGAAAAACAATAAAGCCGAAATGGAGTAAAAAGAAACTTCCACGAGTTCCCGGTGTGATTCCAAATTGCTCCACATGGATCGGGGGCATACCACCATAATGAGGCGATAAGTACAAGCTCATAAAATTAATGATCCTAAAAAGAACAAGAAGCCTACCATCATTCACAATAAAGGGAAATGGAAATAAAATCACAGGAGAGAGAGTGCCAGTGAAACAAAATAGGAGCATAGTAGGGGAAAGGCCCTAGCTAGCTCAAAAGTACAAAATCGAACAACACACAACAAACAAAGATGAAACAGGAAGAACAAATACAAAATACACAAAAGTATGTCATGGGTCTATGAAGCTAGAGATGATGATCACGGCTGAAGTAGTGGTAGCGGAGGGCGATGAAGATGGCTGCGAGCAATAGTCAGGAGTTCAGCTAAATTGTGCTCAATCCACTGCTGTGGGCATCCTGCACAAGCAAAGTGGAGATTAGTCAACCAACTTACAAGCAAAGAAAGCACCAAAAGAATGATTCAAAGAAAATGTCGATTACTACGATAATTTCGGAAAATGTTTTCAAGACCTTTGCTTGTAAAAGTAGCCAAAAATTCTACAAATCAAGGAAAAATTCTTGATAATCATTAAGCATTCATTGAACAACAAAAATCCAAGAAAATTCACCCACAAAAAGCATGAAAAAGCTCAAAGTTTTTGAGTGATAGAACAAACCTTCAACCAAAGAGTAAGATGAGAAAATATAATGGTTGGATTTGGCCAAAAGCTTGCTCAAACTCCAATTTTTATGTCACTAAAAATGGAGAAGAGGGGAGAAAGAGAAAACTAGAGCAAAAATGAAGGAAAAGCGAGTGGAGAAATGAGGGAGAAAAAGGGTAGAAGAGTGGAGAAGATGAATGAATAGTGTGCTGCCCTAAGTCCTTAAGTATACCCTTCACTCGAGGGTGGTCTTGCCGACCATCCTTGCGGCTGCAAGGATGGTCCTCAAGACCCTCGGGATGAGTCTTGAGGGGAATCCTTGCGGCCACAAGGATGGTCCTCAAGACTCACTGGATGAGTCCCGAGTGGCATCCTTGCGGCCGCAGGATGGTCCCTCGGGATTTTCACGGCGCTGCGTTGATTACGCACGAGGTTGCACACTTCGTTTATGATTAAAACCATGAAAAATAAAGCCGGAAACATCGACAAAACACTCAAAACATCATCAATATTGCATCAAAAACAAGAATTACTCAAAGACCACATGACAACTAAGAGAATCTGAGAGGCTAATGAGCTATGAGTGAAAACACAAATACAACAAACCACACTAAAAAAATACAAGTCAAACACACAAACACAAATGAGAAAAAAATAATATGAGGAATGAAATGAACTTGGGTTTGCCTCCCAAGAGCGCTTGTTTAACATCGTTAGCTTGCGTGCATTACCTCAAGCGATCATGGTGGAACAAATGGATGGAGAGTTACCTCGAGCCCTTGGAGTTGTGTTGCCACTTGGAAAAATTCAATGAAAGGCGGGAGAAAACTTTAAATTTACCACTGGTTTCCAAAAGAATAAATGATCAACTTCATCGAGGGTGTAATGTGGACAACTTTTTCCACCTTTTTGTTTCTCCTTGATTTTCTCCAAATCTTCTTAACACCCTTAATTTTTCTTGCCATTGGGTGGTGAATTACCCTCCACTTGATTAATTTGTTGTGTTGGTGGAGGGGGAAGTTCTTCCTCGATATCTTGGCTGGTGAACTCATCAAGTAATCATCCAAAGGGTTTAAAGGCAGAGCACCTCCTGCACACAATCAAAAATAATCTCATTAGTAGTACCGAGTGAAAGTGCGGTTTGGCATCATGATCAAGTGTGTGCTTCATTGCTTGAGGAGGGTGAAGACCACGCTTGTCGTCTCCGACCCTCAAGGTCATCTTGCCCTCTTTAACATCAATTAGAGCACCTGAAGTGTTAAGGAATGGGCGTCAAGGATCGAGGGAACCTCAACATCATCATCCACATCTAGAATCATGAAAATCTCGAGGAATGATGAGTTTGTCAACTCTAACAAGGACATCTTCGACTATCCCTCGAGGGGCCTTCACTGCGATCTATCGAGCAAAAGTGCAATGTCATTCTTGTAGGGCCTTGGGTCTTCTAATCCTAGTTTCAAGAACAAGTTGTATGGCATTACATTTTATGCTAGCCCGAGTGGCTAGAGCATGCTCCGTCATTCCTTCACCAAGTACACAAGGAATTACAAAACTACCCGGATCATTTAACTTTTTGTGGTAGCTTTTTCTCTAGAATAGCCGGCGGTTCGATGAAGTGCAAGCTGTGCCCACGATCCTCTAACTTTCTCTTATTATTGAGCAGCTTCTTCAAAAACTTGGCATACTTTAGCATTTGAGCTAGTGCCTCAATGATTGGAATATTTATGTGAAGTTGTTTGAATATATTGAGGAATTTCTTGAATTAGGCCTCATCCTTATCTTATTTTGAGTCTCGAGGGGTTCGGTATCATAGCTTGTATTTGTGCCCCTTGAAATGTTAGGATTGAGAGTCTTCAACAAGTTTCCTTTCGTTGTCCTTGATTGCTTGTTCATCCAAATTAGGGTCTTCCCGGACGGTTACCCCATCATCGGGAGCACTTGGGATCTCTTTTTCCCTTGCTTCAGCTGCCTCCCACTTCTCAAAGTAACGACTTGTAATTGTTCCCTTGGGTTGCATTCGGTGTTGCTCGGCAAACTCCCGAGGATCGTTCGACTTGTCACGAGCAAAGTTTGTCCCACTTAGTTCTCTAGAGTTGGATGGGCGGCTTGAACATTTTTTCGATCTGACACGAGATTCATCAAGTTTCTTTTTTTCATTACTGCGTCGAAGCGTGCCTCCGTGCCAAGCATGAATCTTGCCAATATATCCTCCGTGGAGGTTTCTTCTCTTGAGGGAGGAGGGGCATGGTATTGGTTTCCTTGAAATGGTGGAGGCTTGTATAGAGATTGGCCTTGATTCCAAGAGGGTTTGTCGAGCCTCTCCACCATAATTGTAAGTGTTACCAAATTGGTTCCACTGGTCCTCGTGGTCCACCCCAACATAATCAAGCTGATTTTCTCTGAGGAGGTGATGGGGCAAGAAAAAAATAGGACATTGTGATGTTGCATTCCACGCCCCACAAGTGTCACATGACAAAAGCGGCCTTGGAACCCGAGGCTGGACCCCAACTTGAGGCTGAGTCGACTATTGCGTGCTAGGGCATCATGCTTGAGTACGCTCGAGTGATATGCTTCGTCAAGGCATCAATCTTCGCGACCAATCTTTGTGGATTACGTTCACTGATATCTGATCCTGCGAGCCCTTGGAGGCTTACGTCTAGTGCTCAATGACACTCGTTCTTTGGACATATTCTCAATTAATTCCTTAGCCTCTTGAGGAGCTTGTTGCTTAAGAACCACTGCCATTTGCATCAATAAGCTGCCCTAGTAGCATAATTCAGCCCGTTACACAACATACTGTACTCTCATCCATGCGGGGGAAGCCGTGAGTGAGGGACACTTACAAAGAAGGTCCTTAAATCGTTCATGGGCTTCAAATAGTGTCTCCACTATCACCTTGCACGAAGAGCGATATCTCATGTCTCAATCTTGCGACCTTGCTTGGAGGAAAATATCAGACTAGGAACTTCTCGACCATTTCCTTCCAAGTGGTGATGGACCCCGGAGCTAAGGATGTGAGCCATCATGTCTTTGCGACTCTCAAGGCTGAGCAGGGGAACAACCTCGGTCGATGGCATCATTTGACCTTGAATTGATCTTGAAAGTGGAGGCGGTTGAAGGAACCCGAGCAAGATGGGCATGGGGATCCTCATCAGCTAGACCATCAAACTATCTTGAGATCTACGAATCATCCCTATGGTACTCGCCTTGATTTCAAGTTATTAGCCTGAGCAGTTGGTACTTGGACACTAAATTTTTCTCCGGTGGTGTGGCCTTTCATATTCGATAAGGGTCTTCCTAGGCTCCTCCATGGTGACGGTTCACTTGACTCAGCAGAACCTCTTGTTGTCTAGAACTTTCTGCTGCTTCTCTCAATCGTTGATGCAAAGTTCTTTTCATATCCTACGATTATCGGGTTCGAGTCAAGTTTGCTTGACTCACTACGTGTCATAAGATGTGTACCTACCGCAATTGAGGAGTCAAGATGTTAGTTAATAGTAAGAACACAAAGATGGGTAATTACAAAAGATCATCAACGGAAACACAAAAAGACAAACAAAACAAAGAGAAAAACAAAAAGAAAAAGAAAAGCTAAATCAACAAGTGTAAAACTTTCCAAATATTCCTCAGTGATTGGTCCCCGGCAACGGTGCCAAAAACTTGATCGACACGAAGTGTGTACACCCTAGCGCACGGGGTCATCAAGTAATAAACCACTTTCGCGCACCCCAGCGAATGGAGTACGTATTCCTAAAGGGGCCTAAGGGCTATCCTACTCACTTCTTACCTGTTGTTTAGCTCACCGATTCCAAGATAAGAGAAAAGAAGAAAAGAAAGTAAAATGAAAAGCGAAATGAAATCTTAAAGTACTGAAACAAAGTAAAATACGGGAGATGCCTAAGGTTGGAAAATGGTCACGGATGTGGATTCCCAAAGGGGCTACTATAGTGAGTAGGAAATTGAGTAATAAAGCACGTGGCTAGTTGAACCAAGAAAACCAAGACCTAGGTCAACCCGATGGTCATGGCAATTGACCCCCTAACCCGGTGCAAGTGTTGGTAGCGGAATCTCTTCGCCTAACTTCCCACGGTTGCAAGGAGAATGTCGGTTTTCACAAGTTGGGGTGGAAACTACAAGTAGTTTTTCAACCTTAGGATTGGAGGGTACAAATACCCGATGGTCAAAGGTCGATCTGAGGCGAGGGTGTCCAAGGCCACGTGCCTTTCCCGACACTGCATCACAGATATTTGCGCCATCATGGTAGGTCGGTGAATGGCCGCGATGGCGAGTCTTGGTGTCTTGAGCCGTCGGGAGGCTGACATGTACTTGTACTAGATGGTAGGGCAGCGTGCCCGATCCACTTAGGGCACATCCTGCTGATTACGCCGGACATCGGGGGACGGTATGCTAGACTAGGAGGCGATCTTCTCGGGGCCCTTACATTCTGAGATTAGTCTTTGGGCATGGGTCTATTGGATTGGATTCGTGGCGCCGAGAAGACAAGTGTACCCAGCTCCCACAGGGTCTAGAGATGATCACGGTTGATGGGCATAGTCCCTGAGGGTTCGAGACGGGGTTTGCTTTAGTCCTACCGACCCCGGAGATAGGCTGAGGATGAAGGTGATGGGCCAGGGAGCATCTCGGCCACCCAGAGCCTCGGCCCGGCATCGATGGGCGGGGAGGCACCTCCGGCTGACGAGGGAACCACCCGGTCGTATGTTTTTCACCATCTCGAGCCAATGATAGCTTTGAGAGGCTCGAGAATCTTTGTAGGGCTCAGTCCGAGCCGAGGGTTGCGAGATTAGGGGCTACATAGGCCACTCGGTTATCTGAGTTCATGGCACGTTTCGACATATTACAGCGGATCCTAGGGCGAGGCGTTGCCTCATCATTTTATCACATGGCGAGGACCCTTCATGCCCCGTCAGTTCCTCCAGCACCTCCATCCTCGACCCTAGCACCGGAGGACCCACTATATTCCACTTGACGCCCTTGATGGCAGTGAGCCAGGGAGCAACTCCGAGCACTTGACCTTTCTTTTTACTTTCGTGCATTTTTACTTTATTCTATTTTTCTTGTTTTTAGACTTGTTCACTCGAGAAAGAGTTTTTCCTTACGAGTTTATGTTATATTGCGTGACCGAGGTTGTATTCATTGCTTCATCTTTTTATACACTCGAGTTATTTTTTTGTTTTTCTTGAGCTTCACTAAACCCCCTCCTGTATGCGTACAGATGGTCTTGTCATCTTGGGAATTGAGACTTAGTCATGGGCACGTCCAAGGTGCTTGAGCACTTGGGCGTGTGAGCTTCACAACCCGTTGGAACACTACTCCCAATGAATTAAGCTTCATCAAAGCGCAACACTAGGGTAAAGGGAAGTATTGTTTTGATTGCTTCTCCCACATCTATTTTTGAATGATATATTTTGAGTGAGCTTGCATGTGTACATTGAGGACAATGTACAACTTAAGATTGGGGGGGAGTTTCATAATGCGCACATCTTTTCTATTGTTTTTGATTGATATATGGTCACATAGCCAATGTCGGTTCACCTTAGTTGCAATGATTGTATTCTTAAGCCTAGGAGAATTGTTAACATTGAATGTTTTCATGCTCTAGTTCTTGCTTGAATGTTTAGAATTTTTTGCCCGATTTATACTTAGTGCACTACTCACTCTCTGAACTCTATTGGAAACTCATGTTCGATGTTAAAGAATGAAAAGAAGGAACAAAATAGTTTTATTATTTATTTGTATTTGTTGGGTGGAAAGAGCTACCACCTATGAAGTATGAAGCTACTCTCACAGAGTCGGATACTAGTTATGCCCTAATGAGAGAAAAGAGCTATCTCATAGGATGAGTGAAAGCGACCACTCGGGTAGAAAGAGCTACCACCTCGAAAGTGTGAAAGCCACCTTATTCAGGACGGACACTGTAGCATATACTGTAGCAGCACTGTTCATAGCCGGCCGAGAAATCGAGGAGAAAGCAGGAGAATCCCACACGGGCATGTGGAAATTTTTCCACGGCGGTATGGAAATTCCGCATGGAGTCGTGAACCATCACGCCCTGAGTGGAGTCGTCGATTCGACCTTATTTAAAGCCGATTCAGCCCCGATTTTGGTATTTTTTTCTCCATCTTTTCCGCAACTTGTGAGAGGGCTTCGGCTAGGGTTTTGAGGGTTATTGGCTAGGTTTTTGGAGAGGTTCTACGGCTCCAAAATCGTGCATCCTTTGGAAGAAGGTTATTGGGAGAGCTTTCATCGGCATCGATCCGGCGAGGTGTATCCTGGGCCGGACAAAGGATCCCTTACGACGAGTAGAGGACTCTCCACAAGACCATCGACACAACCATCGAGGGGGTTTCTTTATGGAATCATTGCTTTTACATTCGATTTCTTTGATTGTAATAGATCCATGGAGAGCTAAACCCCTAGTGGGTAGTTGGGTGATTGTGAACCCTAGGACGTATTCGTTTCATTGAACTTCTTTATTATGCTTTCAATAAATTGATGTTTATTGTGAGTTCTAAGCTTGAATTCTTGATTGTATGAACAACTCCCCTAGAGTGACACTAGGGTTGAGAGTTCTTGTTGGTAACCTTGTGAGTGAGTGACACACCACGAGGCGTTAGACAAAAACTAGGTTGGAGAGGATTGAGAGGGTGAGTCGAGGGAGTGCAGGGCGTCCCTTTCCCCTCCGGCGTGATAGATTCTACCTCCGTTCCTCGAGGTTCTTTGTGGCCATAATAGAGTGAATGGTCTAAGGATGAATCTCAGCTGGGGGCTTAGTTGCGGCGTGCAACGGAGTGAAGCATTGAGGGGATCTTAGTATCTATGGCTTAATTGTGGTTAGGGACATTCCGCCTTGACCAAAGGGTTAGGTCTATAATTAGGAAGAGATTTATCACCTGGAATCCCTAGAGCTCATTGCAACTTTATTCGAGTGTGAGGTTAAGAGGTTATTTAATCTCTCCTCCAGGACATGAATAGAGTTAGGCATAGTTGACCATAGATTTGGGACTATGTATGTAAGGATTTCCATGACTCACCATTGCATTGATTAGGAAGCATAATAGAGAGTTCTTGCACTTGAAGTGATTATCCTAGGTGAAGCATCATCCGAGTACCCCATCTTTATCGATTGCCTTACCTCCTCCTTACTTTTGCTCTCTTACTTGTTGCTTTTAATTGTTGAGAATTGAATCATTGTCACACTTATCATTGTTGATATTCCACATAGCTAAGAATCGAATTAAGTGTCTTTACTCCCTACTCCCTGTGGATTCGATACCCACTCACCTGGGATTATTACTTCGACAAACCCGTGCACTTGCAGGATATAAGCAAGGGGATCTTGTCACACATCATGCGTATAGGATTCTATGTGGACATGGGGAGTATGAACCGGGGTTATCGAAGGCCACTAGCCTATCTTGGTCGAGCTACAGGTATTTACACGCGATTATCGGCGAGTGCAGTGTCAGGTCGAGCCGATAACACATCTACTCTGACCAAGCATGATCTTCTCTTTTTATACTCCATGGCCCACAATGTGCCAATTCACTTGGGGTACATATTAGCAGATATTCTAAGGTACCAGGGTCAGTCTGTAGAGTGGGTTTTATTATTCTGTGGCCCCTACATTACCGAGCTCATTTTGGGAATGTGTTTGGGGGATGCTACGTGGTGTTGAGAGGATAGTTGCACCTACCCCTCTTGCGTTTGATACTGATCGGGATGATGGGGTTGGGAAATGCGGAGATGTGGGCCGTGGGTCTATATTCTTGCTACTGACTACCCCGAGACCGCCGGGGAGCAAAGGAGTTCTTTGCGGAGGGTTCCCCCATGATTCCCGGACCTCCCGACCAGCAGGGGTCCCTCGAGCTTATGACCGTATTGAGGAGGATTGAGGGCGTTGTGAGAGAAATTCAGGTCGAGATGGTGGAGCTCCACGCTCATGATCGGCTCATTATCTGAGATCTTATGGCTGGTTCGACTTTCTACGAGATCTATTGAGATCCAGACCCTCAGTTCCTCCAGCACCCCCATCCCCTACCCCGGCACCTGTGGACCCACCATGTGCATCTTCACCAGCAGCAGCAGCAGCACTTGAGCCCGAGGGCGACACCGACATTTGACTTTTAGTTCTTTTTCTTTTATGCATTTTATTTTAGACTTGTTCATTCAGAAGGATTCTCCTTCTGGGTTTATATTCATTTTGCATCTCGAGTTGTATTCATTGTCTATCTTTTATATATACTCGAGATATTTTTTTTTATTGAGCTTCACTGAACCCCCTCATATATGCGTGCAGATGGTCTTGTCTTCTTGGGAATTGAGACTTAGTCATGGGCACGGCCAAGGTGCTTAGGCACTTAGCCGTCTGAGCTTCAAAACCCGTCGGAACACTATCCCCATTGAATTAGCTTCATCAAACACAACACTAGGAGTCAGGGGAGTATTGTTTTGATTGCTTCTCCCGCATTTGCTTTTGAATGATATATATTTTGAGTGAGCTTGCATGTGTACATTGGGGACAATGTACAACTTAAGTATGGGGGGGAGTTTCATAGTGCACACATCTTTTCTATTGTTCTTGATTGTTATATGCTCACATAGCTAATGGCAATTCAGCTTAGTTGCAAGCATTGTATTCTTGAGTTTAGGAGAATTTCTAACATTGAATGTTTTCATGCTCTAGTTTTACTTGAATGTCTAGGAATTTTTGCCCGATTTATACTTGTTACACTACTCACTTATTAAACTCTTTTGGAAACTCATGTTTGATGTTAAAAGGACTAGTTATAGTTATTTCTTGTGTTGAATTTAGTTTAGTTTTTATTGGTTATTTGTGCTTGTTGGGTGGAAAGAGCTACCACCTATGAAGAATGAAGCTACTCTCATAAGTCGGATACTAGCTATGCCCTAATGAGAGAAAGAGCTATCTCATAGGATGAGTGAAAGCTACTACTCCGGTAGAAAGAGCTACCACCTCGAAAGTGTGAAATCCACCTAAGAGGCCTCTTTGGAGAGGGCTACCTTAGAGGATGTGTGAAGCTACTACAATCTTTGAAATTGTTGTCGCTTTTGTAGATAAATAAGTCCCTTGTACTTAGAACTTTGAGGAGTATACTTTGGGTTGACTTGAGTGAGTTCACACACGTACACGATTTCAGGTTTTGTATCCTTTTTGATTCAAGTTTTTAGCTAGAGCATTGATTTTTCATATTTAGTGTTGAAATTTCACTTACTTGAAAAATGCTCTCTTTGTATACTTTGGTGAACCTAAGGCCAAGCACTTTCAATATTTTCTTTATTGATGCACATAACGTTTTAATTTTTGCTTGAGGACAAGCAAAAGCTTATGTGTGGGGGAGTTTGATAAGTGCTTATGCGATATGAATGCGAAGCATTCATTCCTTATATTGAGCATTACTTTTCTCAAGATTTTACACTAATATGTGTGTTTTTATGTTAATTTCGTGCAGGTAGGGTTGTGAGGCCGAGTATGAAAGAAAGAAGCCCTAATGAATCCTTGGACAACGAGTAGAGGACTTTCCAAAAGACCGTGGACACGACTATCGAGGGGGATTCTTTATGGATTCATTGCTTTTATATTCTATTTCTTTGATTGTACTTAGCTCCATGGAGAGCTAAATCCCTAGTGGGTACTTGGGTGATTGTGAACCCTAGGATGTATTCGTTTCTTTGAATCTCTTTATTATGCTTTCAATAAATTGATGTTGATTGTGAGTTCCAACCTTGAATGCTTGATTGTGTGAACATTTCCCCTAGAGTGACACTAGGGTTGAGAGTTCTCGTTGGTAACCTTGTGAGTGAGTGACACACCACGAGCATTAGACAAAGCTAGGTTGGAGAGGGTTGAGAGGGTGAGTCGAGAGGTACAGGAGCGTCCCCTTTCTCCTCCGATGTGATAGATTTTACCTCCGTTCTTCGAGTTCTCTGCGGCCATAATAGAGTGAATGGTCTAAGGGATAAACTTTCACTGGGGCTTAGTTGCGCGTGCAACGGAGTGAAATGTTGAAGTGATCTTAGTATCTATGGCTTAATCGTGGTTAGGGACCTTCCACCAGGACCAAAGGGTTAGGTCTATAATTAGGAAGAGATTTATCACTTGGAATCCCTAGAGTTCATTGCAACTCTATGCGAGTGCGAGGTTGAGAGGTTATCTAATCTCACCTCCGGGACATGTATAGAGTTAGGCATAGTTGACCGTAGATTTGGGACTATGTAATTAAGGATTTCGACGACTCACCATTGCATTGATTAGGAAGCATAATAAAGGGTTCTTGCACTTGAAACAATTATCCTAGGCGGAGCATTATCCGGGTACCGCATCTTTATCGATTGCCTTATCCCCTTCTTTACTTTTGCTCTCTTACTTGTTGTTTTTATTGTTGAGAATTGAATCATTGTCACACTTAACATCATTGATCTTTCACATAGCTAAGAATCGAATTAAGTATTTTTATTCCCTATGCCCTATGGATTCGATACCCGCTCAGCCGGGATTATTACTTTAACAAACCTGTGCACTTGCGGGATATACGCAAGGGGATCTTCTTAGTGAGTCGAGACGTAGCAGAGCATCCCCTTTCCCCTCCGGTGTGATCGATCCTACCTCCCACGCTCCAAGAGTTCTTTCTTGCAATAGTAGAGTGAATGGGCTAAGGGATGACCTTCCAGCGGGGCTTAGTTGCGAGTGCAAAAGAAGTGAAGCAACTGAAGTGATTTTTAGCACCTAGGACTTAATTGTGGCTAGGGATCTTCCACCTGAACCAAAGGGTTAGGTCTATACATAGGAATAGGGTTTATCTCTTGGAATCCCTAGAGCTCATTGCAATTCTATCACGAGTGCGAGGTTGAGAGGTTATTCAATCTCTCCTCCGGGACATGTATAGAGTTAGGCATGGTTGACCTTAGATTTGGGATCATGTAATTAAGGATTTCCATGACTCATTGTTGCATCAATTAGGAAGTATAATAGAGGGTTCTTGCACTTGAAACGATTGTCCTAGACAGATCAATATCCGGGTACCCAATCTTTATCGATTGCTCTCTATGTTGTTGGTTTTATTTTCATTATTTCATATTTTGTCACACTTATCACTATTCATCTTCCACATTAGTTAAGAAATAACTTAAGTGTCTTTATTCCCTACTCTTTGTGAATACGATACCCACTCATCTGGGATTATTACTTCGACACCCGTGCACTTGCGGTTTACACGCATATACGGACGTTTCAGTATCCTAGGCCAGACAAAGAGACCTTTGGAAGAGTCGAGGCTTCTCTACAAGACCACCATCATGACTATCGAGGGGGTTTTCTATGGATTACTTGTTTTTACATTCGATTTCAATGTTGATTGTAACTAGCTCCATGGAGAGCTAAAACCCCTAGTGGGTAGCTGGATTTGTGAACCCTAGGATGTATTTGTTTCATTAAACCTTTTATTATGCTTTCATTAATTAATGTTTTGATTTAGTTATAATCTTGAATTCTTGATTGATTGAATACTCCCTTAGAGTGACACTAGGATTGAGAGTTCTTATTGGTAACCCTTGTGTGTAAGTGACAGATCACGAGAGTTAGACAAAGCTAGTTTTGAGAGGGTTGAGAGGGTGAGTCGAGAGGTAGCGGAGCGTCCCCTTTCTCCCCCGAGTGTGATTTATCCTACCTCCATTTCCTTGAGTTCTTTTGCGGTCATAGTAGAGTGAGCGGGCTGAGGGATGACCTTCACGCTGGAGCTTGAGTTACGAGAGGCAATAGAGTGAAGCGTTAAATTGATTTTAGCACCTAGGGCTTAATTGTGACTAGGGACCTTCCACCAACACCAAGGGGTTAGGTCTACTTCTAGGAAAAGGATTTATCACTTGGAATCCCTATAACTCATTGCAATTCTATACAAGTGCGAGGTATTGAGATTGTTCAATTTCTCCTCTGGGACATCATATAGAGTTAGGCATGGTTGACCTTAGATTTGGGACCATGTATTGAAGGATCTCTACGACTCATTAATGCAATAGTTAAGAAGCATAATAGAGGGTTTTGCACTTGAAATGATTGTCCTAGGTAGAACAATATCCGAGTACCCCATTTATATCGATTGCCTTGTCTTCCCTTTACTTGTGCTTCTCTTTCTTGTCTCTTTTACTTTTGTTTACATTACATCTTGTCAACAAAATCACTATTCATCTTCACTTAGTTAAGAAACAATTTAAGTAATTTTATTCCCTACTCACTATGGATACGATACCCACTCACCTGGAATTTTATTACTCGACAAACCCGTGCACTTGCGGGACATAGACAAGGGGCGTTGTCAACATGCATTAGCGATAATAACTGATAAAAGTAATGTTCATCATAAAAAAAGAATACTTCATATTACTAATACACAAACACTTATCAAACTTTCCCACACTTAAGCTTTTGCTTGTCCTCAAGCAAAAATAAAACATTAAAGCATAGAACAAGGAAATATTGAAAGTGCTTGGCCTTGGGGTCACCAAACCATGCAAGGAGAGCATTCTACAACTAAGGAAAATTCTACATGCCCGTGTGAATCTGCAAGAATTCATTTTTTAACGGCTTGTAAACAGTATCGGCTATAATAAATTGGTACAACACGTCCATGCTGTAGATTACGTCGCTTCTTCAGTAAAAGATCATATTGACATAGATCTTGCTAGTATTGCACAAGTCAGAACACGCAAATGTGACAGGCTTTGTGCCCCTCCAACCGAGGTAATTGCTTAAGCACATGGAGGTTAGCACACATTCACGTATCTTTGAGCACAACTTGTGTCTCAAGTTTGTTCACTCCAAGATTTCATCAATAAAGTGCATTCGCAATCTACTTTGGCTTATTTCTTCCATACTTATGTCCACAACCCTACATGCCACAAAAGAACACAAATACAAATGTATAAGTGATAAAATCTGAGAAAAGTAATGCTCATTGTAAGATACTGATAAGTGCTTGAGTAGACATAATTTTATATATGTTTTACATGCATTGAGCATCATTTTTACTATGGTTTATGTCTCATATTGTGTATTTGGTGTTCTTTTATGCATATAGGTTGTGAATGCCTTGAAGAGTAAAAGAAGCAAAGATAGGCTATAAAAGACACAATGTTGGGAGTTCTTGTTCAATTCAAGGACCAAAGAGCGAGGAGAGGAGTTCATAAGCGTGGAGATGTATACCAGCGTCCAGAAGATTCAAAGTTAATTCATTATTTGGAAGGGCACAAAGGCAGCACATCTTCATATTCCTTCTCTTTGTGAAGATTGCAAGACCTCTCAAAGATACATCGATGAAGAAAAGTTTTTATAGCCTACCACATGGATGTGTGCCCGGACATGTGGCCTCAAGAGAAGAGTGTTTGGACCGCGTTTTGTGAAAAGCACTGTAGACAAAAATCATTCACGCCGGGTGGAAAATTCCTGCATCCCATGCGGGCGCGTGGAAAATCCACATGGGCGCGTTGGGGCACATGACAGACGCGGTCTAAGGCCTATAAATAGCCATTTTGCCCTATTCTTTCTCATCTTTTGTGCGGCTCTTGAGGGGTGAGACGGCTAGGGTTTGGAGAGGAGGTCTTTGTGGCTTTGGAGGCACTTCTTCACCAACTTTGATCGATTCCTCCTCTGTCATAGCATCAAGGAAGCCACCGGTGAACCCTAGCTTGGCGTGGGTCCTTCAAGGCGTCGAAGCTCTCCATCAAGGACATCAGTTCATATATAATGGGGTTTATTTCTATGGTTTTAATGTACTTTCATTGATTGATGGTATGTTTTGTATGTTGCTCCATGGAGAGCTAAAACCCTAGAGGGTATTTGGCCTTGTGAACCCTAAGTTCTCATATTTTTGTGGATTTTCTTAGTGTTTCTATTTAATCCGAGTTTGATTAAGTTTTTAATCTTGATTGTCTAATGCTTGCTTGCCTTATTGATCTTTTGGTTATTTGGTTTGCATGATTTGTTACCTTGGTGAGAGAGGTCCCCATTAGGGTTAGAACCTCAAGATTGAAGAGGGTTGAGAGGGTGAGTCATGAGATAGAGAGCATCACCTTTCCCTACGATTGGTGTATTCTATCTCGGTTCCTAAGCTCTATGCAACTATATTTGTTGTGAGGCATGAGATTGAGAGATTTGTCCGCCGGGACCTTGTAGGAGGTTAGGATCCTTCACCGGGAATAGGGTTGGATCAATCTTTAGGAATCGGATACACCTCTTGGAATCCCTAGAGTGCTTTGCGGTCATATGTGGTGTGAGGTGTTGAGATTGAGCAATTTCTCCACTGGGACCTCGTAGGGGACTAGTATCGGTGATCGGGAGGCCGGATCCGATTATATTTGGATTTCCATGACTTAACTTACTCTTTATAGAAACACTTTGCTCATTCGGTACCTAATACTTGAGTCCTAGTGGGAGCATTGCCCGAATACCCCACTTTTACTGATTGAGATCTCCATCCATTTCACCCTTGAATATTCGTCTCCGGTATTCATTTCTTCGCACATTAGATCACCACACCTTTCCATTTATCAATTGGCTAGAAAGCAAAGAAGAAGTTAGTATTAGTAGCCTTTGTTCCACATGGATTCGACTACCCACTCACCGGGTAATTATTACTTTGACACGCGTGCACTTGCGGTTTACGCATATTAGGAGCTGTCAGATACGAATACTTCATATTACTAATACACATGCACTTATCAATGCCAGTGAACTAGACCTTGTTGCTAGTGCGGAGAAAGGTTTAAGAAGAGGTTTTAGTTCTTTTTGGGCCACTCATCATCTCCTACCTTTAAGTTCTCAACTCCACACCATAGATCCGGTGTAAAGGAAGCCAAAAGAAGACATCTTTGGAGTAAAAATCAAAAAGAGAAGCAAGATTTTGCAAGATCTCTCCTCATCTCCTTGTGTAGAGCCTTGTAGTGGACAAGGAAGCTACCTCTTTGGTATCATTCATGGAAGCTTTCACGGTTGGTCACTCTGCATTCACTACTTGATGGAGTTTGACAAGATCCCCTTGCGTATATCCATGAAGTGCAGGGTTTGTCGAGTAATAA
Source organism: Dioscorea cayenensis subsp. rotundata (assembly GCF_009730915.1). Taxonomy (NCBI): domain Eukaryota; kingdom Viridiplantae; phylum Streptophyta; class Magnoliopsida; order Dioscoreales; family Dioscoreaceae; genus Dioscorea; species Dioscorea cayenensis. The sequence continues at coordinate 21,907 of NW_024088297.1, forward strand.
TCTCGGGTGGCGGGGTCGAATCCACGAGGGGAGTAAGTAAAAACACTTAATTTGATTCTTAGCTATGTGAAAAAAATCAATGATAAGGAGTGTGATAATGATTCAATTCTCAACAATCAAAAGCAACAAGAAGGAGAGCAAAAAGTAAAGAAGGGGGTAAGGGCAATCGATAAAGATGGGGTACCGGATAATGCTCCACCTAGGATAATTGTTTCAAGCTGCAAGAACCCTCTATTATGCTTCCTAATCAATGCAATGGTGAGTCGTGGAAATCCTTAATTACATAGTCCCAAATCTAAAGGTCAACTATGCCTAACTCTATACATGTCCCGGGAGGAGAAATCGAACAATCTCAACACCTCGCTTTTCGCATAGAGTTACAATGAGCTCTAGGGATTCAAGTGATAAATCTCTTCCTTATAATAGACCTAACCCTTTGGTCCGGTGGAAGGTCCCTAACCACAATTGAGCCCTAGATACTAAGATCACCTCAGCGCTTTCACTCCGTTGCAGCGCAACTAAGGCCCAGTGAGTTCATCCCTTAGACCATTCATTCTATTATGGCGCAAAGAACTCGAGGCGGAGGTAGAATCTATCACGCCCGAGGGAGATGGGATGCTCCCATGCCTCTCGAGTCACCCTCTCAACCCTTCTCCAACCTAGCTTTGTCTAGCAGCTCGTGGTGTGTCACTCACTCACAAGGTTACCAACAAGAACTCTCAACCTTAGTGTCACTCTAGGGGAAATGTTCATACAATCAAACATTCAAGGTTGGAACTCACAATAAACATCAATTTATTGAAAGCGTAATAAAGAGGTTTAAAGAAACAAATACATCCTAGGGTTTAAAATACCCGAGTACCGACTAGGGGTTTACCTCTCCATGGAGCTAATTACAATCAAAGAAATAGAATGTAAAAGCAATGAATCCATAAAGAAACACCCTCGATAGTCGTATCGGTGGTCTTATGGAGAGTCCTCTACTCGTCGCAAGGGATCCTTTGTCCGGCCTAGGATACACCTCGCCGGATCGGTGCCGACAAAAGCTCTCCCAATAACCTTCTTCCAAACGACGTGCGATATCAGAGCCATAGAACCTCTCCATAAACCTAGCTAATACCCCTCGAAACCCTAGCTGAAGCCCTCTCACAAGTTGGGGAAAATATGGAGAAAAGAATACCAAAATCGGGGCTGAATCGGCTTTAAATAGGGCTGGAATTGGGCGACTCCACGGGCGTGGCTGCTCACTTTGCACGTGCTGAGAATTTTCCCCTGCAGGCGTGGATAATTTTCCACATGCACGTCGTGGATTCTCTGTTCTCTAGTTTCTCGGTCGAGTTGTGAGCAGTCTTTCTCGATACATGCTACAATGTTGCTCTGATGTTCGACATGAATAGCTTCCTAATTCCATACTTTCATCGGGGAGTAGCATAAGCGGGCTGCGTTCACGTCGTGGATCACTTGCTTCTTCAATGGTGTACACGTTGGTGGAACTCTTGTTCTATGTGCATAAGTCGAAATGCTCGTGTGTGACTGCCTCTGTGCCCCTACAAATGGATGTGCCAACTTTCGAATACAAGGAGGTTGGCACACATTCTAACATCTCACATCGACCTATGTCTTCGCGTTTGAACCTTAGCAGATTTCCTCCAAAATCGGGTGCATTGTGATCCCACATTGCCCTATTTCCTTCATACTCGAGCCTCACAACCCCTACCTCCATAAAAGTAACATAAAAATACACATATTAGTGTAAAACCCCGAGAAAAGTAATGCTCAACATAAGGAATGAACGCTTCGCATTCGTATCGCACAAGCACTTATCAAACTCCCCCACACTTAAGCTTTTGCTTGTCCTCAAGCAAAAATTAAAAACGTTATGTGCATCAATGAAGAAGATATTGGAAGTGCTTGGCCTTAGGTTCACCAATGTATACAAAGAGAGCATTCTACAAGTAAGGGAAATTCCAACACTAAATACGAAAAATCAATTCTCAAGCTAAAAACTTGAATCAAAAAGAAAACAAAACCCGAAATCGTGTACGTGTGTGAACTCACTCAAAAACAACCCAAGGTATACTCCTCAAAGTTCTAAGTACAAGGGACTTATTTATCTACAAAAGTGACAACAATTTCAAAGATGGTAGTAGCTTCACACATCCTCTAAGGTGGCTTTCAAATTTTTGAGGTGGTAGCTCTTTATACCGGAGTGGTGGCTTTCACTCATCCTATGAGATAGCTCTTTCTATCATTAGGGCATAGCTAGTATCCGACTTATGAGAGTAGCTTCATACTACATAGGTCGTAGCTCTTTCCACCCAATAAGCACAAATAATAAAACTATTTTGTTCTTTCTTTTCATTTTCCATTATTTTTTTTAAGAATTTAGCACAAGAAAATAAACCTAACTAGTCCCTTTAACATCGAACATGAGTTTCCAATAGAGTTCAAAGAGTGAGTAGTGCACTAAGTATAAATCAGGCAAAAAATTCCTAGAAATTCAAGCAAGAACTAGAGCATGAAAACATTCAATGTTAGAAATTCTCCTAAACTCAAGAATACAATCATTGCAACTAAGGTCAACCGCCATTGGCTATGTGAGCATATATCAATCAAGAACAATAGAAAAGATGTGTGCACTATGAAACTCCCCCCCACACTTAAGTTTTACATTGTCCCCAATGTACACATTCAAGCTCACTCAAAATATAAATCATTCACAAGCAAATGTTGGAGAAGCAATCAAAACAATACTCCTTTGACTCCTAGTGTGACGTTTGATGAAGCTAGTTTGTTGGGAGTAGGATTCCAATGGGTTGTGAAGCTCACACGCCCAAGTACCTCAGTACCTTGGCCGTGCCCATGACTAAGACTTAATTCCCAAGAAGACAAGACCATCTGCACGCATACACGAGGGGGTTCAGTGAAGCTCAATAAAGACAAAATAAATCGAGTCTATATAAAGGATAAAGCAATGACTACAACTCGATGATGCAAAATGAAAATAAACTCAGAAGGGAAATCCTTTATGAGTGAAAAATTCTAAAAACAGGAAAAATAAAATAAAATACAAGAAAGTAAAGGAAAGGGAAATCAAGTGTCGATGTATGCTCTCGGGGCTCCTGTCTTTGCTTTTGCTGGGTGAAGCACATAGTGGGTCTACGGTGCTGGGAGTAGAGGATGGAGGTGCTAGAGGGCCGAGGGGGCCGGAGGAGTCCTCGGCGTAATACTAAATGATGAGGTGGCGTCTCACTCTAAAAATCGGCTATAACATATCGAAGCAGCGCCATGAACTACGTATCTTGAGTGGCCTGTGTAGCCCTAATCTCGGCAACCTCAGCTCGGACCACTCCTATAGCATTCTCGAGCTTCTCAAAGCGATCATTGGCTCGAGATGGTGAAAACATACGCATTGGGGGTGGCTCCTCTGCCACTGGAGGTGCCTCGGTCTCCATCGTTGCTGAGGCTTGAGAGCTGGCTGAGGCTCGGGAGCGGGCTGAGATGCTCCGGCATCATCAGCCTCATCCTCGGCTATCACTGGAGCTGGTAGTACTAAAGCAAACAACCCTGTCCAAACACTGCGTACCATGCCCATCATCCACATCGTCTCTAGACTCAGGGGAGCAGGTGCACTCATCTTCTCGGCCCCACGAATCGAATCCAAGAGACCCATGCCTAACACTAATCTCGTAATGTAGGGGCCCGAGAAGATCGCTCCCAGTCTAGCATAGTGTCACTGATGTCTGATGTACTCTGCCCGGGATATGCCCTAAATGAATCGGTACCTGCTGTACCATCAGTACAAATACGTGTAGCTCTGACGGCTCGGGACACCGGTGTTATACCAAGGCCGTTCACCGACCTACTCATAATGGCATGCAAAGTATCTCATGCAGGGTCGCAAAAGGCACGTGGCCTTGGACACCCACGGCTCGTCTTGAGCTTGACCACATAACACTCTATAAGCTCTCTGCGGGGTCAAGGTTCCAGGGTAATCAGTCGGTAACTGCACATACTCCTCTGTATCTGTGAATGCCTCCTCGTACAAGCCAAGTAGTCTTGAGCGTATGATGCTTAAGCTATGGTGGTGTCCAAATACTACGAGGCTGAATGGTGTCCCACTGCTGTTGAAACTCTCATACGATCTATCAAACTCGAATGATAAAAGTACCTCCAGTGCAAACTCTCGGATGGCTGGCTCTATAATCATCAGCAACTGCCGCCAACCTATCTTCTGAAATGAGATCCTCGATCTCATCGAGCAAACTCTTCTCCCTAGCTGCGAGATCTCGTAATATAGTCGTGTCTAAAAATCGAGTGCGCCCAAAGCGAACCTCGACGGTGGCTCATAGTGAACCCGATGCTGCGGAATTGCAAACCGCATGCCCTCGGGCTCAGGGGATGACTCACGTGGTCTCTTATCAGCTTGCTTCTTTGACCTAGGTGCCATAATCTGCAAGATTTCAATGAAATGGATTAAACAAGTTGATAAACCAATGCTGCAGAAATCCACACGGTCGTGTGGAATTTCCGCATGCCAGTGTGGATCCACGGGGCGTGAGAACTGCACGGCCATGCTTCAAAAATCCACAAATACAACTCAAAAATGCTTCTAACTTTGTTCTAGACATAAATCAACGTTCTAATTGAAGAAACGAACCATTTATAACCATATTAATCGATGGAAGCATTGAATTGGCAAAAATCATGAGAAATGTGGTTTACCGAGGAGATGGGAAGAAAAACTGAAGAACCGGCAGGAAAACCTCTCTAAAATTCTCCCAAATTGGCGCTATGGAACCGGAGAGTGATGTGAAAGTGTTTTCAGACGAATAGAAGTTGTGCAGGGGGAGAAAAACTGTTCTTCTTTTGAAGAGAACTCACGACCCTTGGCGTTCTGTGCAACCACACGGGCGTGCATTAATTATCCACGCTCGTTCGTTCTCTCAAAAAAACACTACGGTGCGTCGACACCCGTCTCCTTTGACTCGGCTGCTGCAGCACGGGCGTGTGGAAAACATCCATGCCCGGTGCTCCCGAATCACGAGGCGGCCGCACGCCTGTGGCTTCTCTGGACATCCGAGAAAAGTACTAAGTGTTACAAACGCCCATGCGGAAATTCCCCACGGGCGTGGACATTCACATGCCCAATTCACGAGGGGCGAGTCGCGCCCCATGTGTCTTCTCAGAATGGAGAGAACTCCTCTGCAGGGTTTCACATGGTCGTGTGGAAATTATCCATGCCCGTGCATGGTTCACAAGGTTACCCACAGGAGTGAGTCCACACCCCTGTGTGCTCTTGGGAAAAATCTGCCCAACTCTGCAGAATTCTGCGCCCGTGCTGAGTACCCACGGGCATGCGACATTCGAATGGTCATTCACGAGGCGGCCGCACGCCCTATGCCTTCTCGTATGAGCTCTCGTTATCACTGCAGGCGTGTGGAAAATCCCTGCGCCCATGTGTTTTCTCTGGATGACTTAGAAAAATCTACAGGCTCTACAGAATATTTCTGAACATGTTTGCACACTCAGAGCCTGCCCTATTATGCAAATTTTACCAGTGAAGAACACGAAAAAGAACCTAAACGACCAAACCTCGCCAATTCCTCATAAAACACACGATGAATTTTAAACAAAACCCACAACAAAATCGTAGCACGACATCTAAAAATTAAGACACCAACACTTAATAATTTATTCATGCAAACAAACTATACTAAAAGATAAGAAAACAGTAAACACTTGGGTTGCCTCCCAAGAAGCGCTTGTTTAATGTCACTAAGCTTGACGTACCTTGCTTACCTCACGGGGGTTCATGAATGAAGGTTACCCTCTTACCCATAACTTGAAAGCATGATGAGCAAAGTCTCTTGAGGGTAGAGGGTGTACTATCGGGCTTCAAACCACCTAACAATTGTTCATCCAACCTTCTTGGTTCTTGTGCGTCTCCAACAATCTTGGAGTATTTCCGGTGGCGTCTCCTAGCCCTCTTCATTTTCCGGAGCACCTTCTTCAATATCCCCGCGGTTGATGTTACCTCCTCAGTCGACCCAAGCATTATTACTTCTTCATTGCTCTCCTCTTGGTCGAATAAAGCTTCATATGGATCCGGGTTGAACATTTCCTGCATGTATTCATCAACAAGCTCATCAGTAGTGTCTAGGAAATACAAAGTGTCATCGAAATCGAGAGAATTCCGTATGGCTTCAGCAAGGCGGTAAGTGAGTTTGTCATCTCCAACTCTCAATGTGAGCTCTCCGCTGTCCATGTCAATCAATGCTTTGGATCTCCGCAAGAACGGTCTCCCAAGTATCAAAGGGTACATCCGCATCCTCATCGACATCTAGCACTACAAAAGTCAACCGGAAAAAAATATACTTGTACACCTTGACAAAGCACGTCTTCAATGATACCTCTCGGATGTCATACCATTCGGTCCGCAATTGTAAGAAGTCATCCGAGTAGGCCTAGGCCCTCCCAAGCCTAACTTTTGAAAAAAAGTGTATGGCATGACATTGATACTTGCCCCTGAATCCACCAGTGCCATTTCTTAACCTAAGTTGCCGATGTTACACGGAATGATGAAGCTTCCCGGGTCTTTCTTCTTGTTCGGCATGTTCTTTTGCAGCACCGCCGAGCATGAAGCATCTAGCACCACTGATGCACTCTTTTCCAACTTCCTCTTGTTGGTCAACAAGTCTTTAAGGAACTTCGCATACTTAGGCATTTAAGCTAATGCCTCTACAAAAGGAATGTTGATGTGGAGTTGCTTGAATAAACTCAGGAACTTCTTATATTGTTCATCCCATTGGTCATTTTTCAATCTAGAGGGATAAGGGATTCTTGGCTTGAAAGGTGGGGATGCCACCTCTTTCTCTTTCTTTGCTCCCTCCTCAACCTGTACAACCTCGGGTGCGTGTTCTTTCGGCTTCTCACTCGGAAGCCTCCCTTCAACCTCACGACCACTTCTCAAAGTGATCGCCTTCACATGTTCTCTAGGGTTGGTTTCCGTATTGCTTGGTAAACTTCCATGTGGCCTTTCGGAAAGAGACTTCGCAATTTGCCCCACCTGATTTTCAAGGTTGTGCAAAGAAGCGGTGTGGTTGCGAAGTGTAGCCTTGACTGATTCAAACCGTGTATTTACAGATTGAACAAATCTAGCCAAGTGGTTCTCTAAATCCGTCATTCGGGTTTCCAAGCCAGAAATTCTGTTTTCCACTTGAGGTGCTTGTTGTTGTTGGAAACCCGGTGGCCCCATGGCCTTTTGTGGTCCTTGGTTACTCCATGAAAAGTTGGGATGATTCTTCCAACCTGAATTGTAAAGTATTGCTATATGGGTTCCCTTGAGATCTCATGCCATTACCTACAAAGTCAACATTCTCCCTTGAAGAAACATCACCAAAAGAGATCGGGCAATCGGAGGGAGCATGTCCTCCACCACAACCGGTGTAATTGGTCACGGCCGCAACTCTATTCGAAGCTATGAGATCTAGCTTCTTACTCAGACTCTCTACTTGTGCCACCAGTGAGGTCCTTTGCATCGATTTCGTGGATACCCGGCCACCTTTTTTTCTTCTCCCTAGCATTCCATTGCTAACTATTTAACCCCATTTCCTCAATTAATTGGCGAGCTTCATCGGGGGTTTTGCTACCTAAGGTACCTCCTATCGCCACATCAAGAGTTGCCTTGTACTCGGGTTCAAACCATTGTAGAAGGTTTGAACAATCATCCCTCCGAGGAATCCGTGTTGCGGACACTTTCGGGAGCTCCTGGAACCTTTCCCATGTCTCAAGAGGGACTCCAATTCCAACTAAACAAAGGGCGAGATCTCATTCCTAAGCTTTCTTGATTTTTCCGGGAGGGAAATAGCGGGCTAGAAAGCAACTCACCATCTCCTCCCATGTAGTGATTGATGCTCTGGGTAATGAGTGTAGCCAATGCTTCGCTTTCCCATTCAAGGAAAATGGGAAGGCTCTCAATTTGATGGCATCATCCGTAACACCATTTATCTTTTAGTATGTCGGACACCTCGAAGCTCTCTATATGACTATTTGGATCCTCATCGTGCCAGCTGCTTTGGTGTGCGGACTCTTGCACCATATGGATGAATGCCCGGCTTTAGCTCGAAGTTACGAGCTGTAATCGGAGGGCGCTACAATACTCGATTGTGTCCCCAAAAAGCTGAAGGTCTAGCATAGTCGGATAGTGTTCGCTGTTGCTCATTACGTCACTGCCATGTTTTTGATTCCTCTCCTTCCAAATCAAGCTGAATTATGTTGTTCTTCCACGGGTTCTTTCCCTTTTCTTCTAAATTATGCGTTCAAGCTCGGGGATCTCCTTCAATCAAATGTATTGATGGATTCCCTCGGGTCGTAACACAGGTGCACCAAAAGAAAGAAAAAGAAAATCGAGCGATGATAGAATAAGAAGGCGTGAAATAGAATGGGTAATTTCGCGCAGTGAAACTCTTGTTCCTCATCCTAGAAAACAGAGCATTGCAGTTGAACCTGTAAACACCCATGAATTTCCACTTGACTGTTTTCTCAGGATTGCTTGAGGCCAGTGATCCTTCCCTTGTGATTCTGGCTCACTTGCCATGTGGGGTCGGTGATCAGAGGCGTTTTGAGGCTTTGCAAGCTCTGATCAGGCGCGCAGGTGGGTGTTCCACTTGTTCAGAGGCAGTTTTCTCATGGCTCTTTGATGGCTCATTCCCATCTCAGTTGGAAAGTGGTTTGATTATGTTGATCCTTGGAGGTTCTTCAAATTTTGATTTTATTCATCTTCATCTTTATCCTTTTTAATTATAATTTCAGGTTGATGATTTTCTTT
>NW_024088298.1:0-12435 GCF_009730915.1 Dioscorea cayenensis subsp. rotundata
GCTCAGGCTCGCCCAAGCCTCAGCTTTTGAAAAGAAGGTATGGCAAAATGTTGGCTGGGATACGGGCTCGAGTCTCGCCAATGACGCATTTCCTCACCTAGATTAAGCCATCACATGGAATGATGAACCTTCCCGGCCTTTCTTCTTCGGCATGTTCTTTTGCACATACGGGCCACCATGATGCGCTTCTAAAATCATCAAGCACTTTCTCGAACTTCCTCTTGTTAGTCAACAAGTCTTTTCAAGAAACTCATCACATACTTTAGGGCATTTGGGCCAATGTCTCAACAAAAGGAAATATTGATATGGAGTTGCTTGAACAAATCCTCGTAGAGAAACCCTTCGCACCGCTCATCCTCTTGGTCATTTTTCAATCTAGTAGGATAAGGGATTCTTGGCTTGAAAGGTGGGAGCTGCCACCTCTTCTCCCTTTTTCAGGTGTCTCCTTTTGGCTTCCTCACCAAGCCTACCTCTTCAACCTCACGACCACTTCTCAAAGTGATCGCTTTCACGCGGCTCTCTAGGCTGGTCTCGTGATTGCTCCTCGGCAAGCTTCCACATGTGGCTTTCATGCAGAGACTTTCCGTAATTTGCCCCACCCGATTTTCAAGGTTATGCAAAGAGGCGGTGTGGTCATGAGTTAGCGGCGAGCCTCAGGACTCGATTCAAACCTTTGTATTTGCAGTATCAGCACAAATCTAGCAGCCAAGTGCTTCTAAGTCACTCATCTCGGTTTCCAACCCGAGACTCCTCGCTTTTCCTCCCCGAGGGGCTTGTTGTTGTTGTTGGAAACCCGGTGGCCCCATGGCCTTTGTGGACCCCGACATTCTGCTACGAGAAACTGGGATGATTCTTCCAACCATAATTGTAGGTATTGTATATGGCGTTCTTTTGAGGTCCATGCCATTACCTTACAAAAATCAACGCTCTCCAATCAAGAAACATCATCGATGAGATCGGGCAAATCGGAGGGAGCATGTCCTCCACCACACCTGCAATTAGTCACGTGCCAGTCATATTTTCAGTTAGAAGATCTAACTTTACTCAAATTTTTCCACTTGAGCCGCCAATGAAGTTACCGTCGACTATTTCATGGAGACCCGAACACCTTTTTCTTCTCCCTAGCATTCCATTGGTCGCTGAGACCCATTTCTTCAATTAACTCACGGGCCTCATCCGGGTCTTGCTACCTAGGTACCCTCCCACCGCTTCTAAGAGTTGCTTTGGTACTGCATTCAAAACCACAGAATGGTCTCGAACAATCATCCACTCCGTAAATTGTGTTATGGACACTTTCTCAGAGTTCCTTGAACCTTTCCCCATGTCTCAAACAGAGACCCAATTCCAACCCATCAAAGGACGAGATCTCATTCCCTCAACTTTGCATATGGGAGGGAAATAACGGGCAAGAGAAAGCTTCACCATCTCCTCCCATGTGGTAATCGATGTCTGTGTGAGTGTGGCCACCGCCTCCTCCTCTTTAGGGAAAATGGGAAGGCTCAACTTGATGGCATCATCCGTCACCCGCTTATCTTCGACATCGCCACCAAGAAAACACCTATATGACCGTTGATCCCTCATGGCCAAACCGCTGAACTGCAGGATTGTCGCAACACGTGGATGAATGCCGGCTCAACTCAAAAGTTTTGAGTCTGAAATCGGGGACGACAATGCCTCGATGGTGTCCCTCAATGATCAAGGTCCGGCATAACTCAAATAATGTCCACTGCTGTTCGCTCGTTTCTGCCATGTTTTTAGATCCTTCCACTTCCAAATCAAATTCAAATTAGAAATGGTTCTTTGCATGTGCTCTTTTCCTTTTCTTGTAAGTGTACGCTCTGCCGTAATCTCCTTCAATCAATATTGAGGGATTCCCTTGGTCATAACCTCAGAGCTGCACCCAAACACAAAAGAAAAAGAAACGAACCTTAGAGAATAAGAAGATATGAAATAGAATGTAGTGAAATAGTTAAGAAAAACAGGTGTAAAGTATCTCTAAACGCCTACTCCCGCAACGGCACTCGATAAGTGCTTGTGAGATATGAATGTGAAGCTGCTCTATTCCTTATGTTGAGCATTACTTTTCTCGTGTTTTTACATTAATATGTGTTTTTATGTTACTTTTATGCAAGTAGGGTTGTGGAGGTCGAGTATGAAGGAAATAGGCCAATGTGGATCATAATGCACCTATTTTGGAGGAGATCTTGCTAAGGTTCAAACGCTGAAGACATAGGTCGTGGTGAGATGCTAGAGTGTGTGCCAACCTCCTCGTATTCGAGTAGAGCACATTCATTTGGAGGGGCACAAAAGGCAGCCACACTGAGCATTCTCGACTTATGCATATAAGAACAAGAGATCCACCAACATGTAAACCATTGAAGAAGCGTGATTCACGACGTAAAACGTGTGCCCGCTATGCTACTCCCAATGAAAGTATGGAATTCGGGAGTATTTCACAGTAGTATCTGTAGTACGTACATGCAAAGAAACACTGTAGACAAGGGGATACATGTGAGCAAGCATCTCACGCTCGTGTGGAAATTCAACATGCGTGCAGACATCATACACGCCGTGTAGTCGCCTCGATTCCAGCCCTATTTAAAGCCGATTTCAGCCCCGATTTCAAGATTCTTTTCTCCATCTTTTCCCCAACTTGCGAGAGCTTTCGCTAGGGTTTCGAGGGTATTGGCCAAGGTTTTTGGAGAGGCTCTACGGCTCCGACATCGTGATTCCATTAGGAAGAAGGTTGGTAGGGGAGCTTCGATCGAGACGCATCCTATACCGGACTGAAGGAACTTTGACCATTTAGCAGAGGGCTTTCCACAAGACCACTCGACTACGACCATCGAGGGGGTTTCTTTTATGGATTTCATTGCTTTTACATTCGATTTCATTGATTGTACTTAGCTCCATGGAGAGCTAAAACCCCTAGTGGGTACTTGGGTGATTGTGAAACCCCTAGGATGTATTCGCTTCATTGAACTTCTTCATTATGCTTTTCAATAAATTGATGTTTATTGTGAGTTCCAACCTTGAATGCTTGATTGTATGAACATTTCCCTAGAGTGACACTAGGGTTGAGAGTTCTTGTTGGTAACCCTGTGAGTGAGTGACACACCACGAGCGTTAGACAGAGCTATGTTGGAGAGGGTTGAGAGGGTGAGTCGAGAGGCACAGAGCCGCCCCCTTTCCTCCGACGTGATAGATTCCCACCTCCGCCCTCGAGTTCTTTGCGGCCATACTAGAGTGAATGGTCTAAGGGATGAACCTCCTCGGGGCCTAGTCTGCGCTGCAATGGAGTGAAGCGCTGAGGGATCTTAGTATCTAGGGCTTAATTGTGGCTAGGGACCTCCGCTCGGACCAAAGGGTTAGGGTCTATAATTAGGAAGCGATTTATCACTTGGAACCCTTTAGAGCTCATTGCAACTCTATGCGAGTAGCGAGTGTTGAGATTGTTTAATTTCTCCTCCCGGGAGCATGATATAGAGTTAGGCATAGTTGACCTTAGATTTGGGACTATGTATGTAAGGATTTCCACGACTCACCATGCATTGATTAGGAGGCATAATAGAGAGTTCTTGCACTTGAAATGATTTATCCCTAGGGTGAAGCATCATCCGAGTACCCCATCTTTATCGATTGCCTTACCCTTTTCTTTATTCTTGCTCTCTCACTTGTTTCTTTTATTATTGAGAATTGAATCAATTTCACACTAATCACTATTGATCTTCCACATAGCTAAGAACCAAATTAAGTATTTTCACTCCCTACTCCCCTCGTGGATCTCGACTCCGCTCACCCGGGATTATTACTCGACAAACCCGCACTTATGGATATACGCAAGGGACCTTGTCAAGTTTTTTTGGCGCCGTGTCGGGAGTTAGGCGCTTAGAGATACTTTTGCACTTTGTTTTCTTAGCTATTTTCACTACACATTCTATTTCATATCTTCTTATTCTATCATCGTTCTCGATTTTCTTTTTTCTTTACTTTTTGGTGCAGCTCCGTGTTATGACCCGAGGGAATCCATCAATATTGATTGAAGGAGACCCCCGAGCTTGAACGTACACTTCAAGGAAAGTGGAAAGAACCTCGCACAAGAACAGCCTAATCCACTGATTTGAAGTAGAAGGATCCGACAACATGGCGTAACAAATGAGCAACAACGACACTATCCGATTATGCCAGACCTTCAGTATTGGGGACACAATCGAGTATTGTGCGCCCCCCAATCACAGCTCGTAATTTCGAGCTAAAGCCAAGATTCATCCATATGTCGCAAAGCAGTCCCGCACAAATTCAACCTGTTTGGCCGATGAGGATCCAAACAACATACATAGAGAGCTTCCTCGAGGTGTGTGACATGCTGAAGATAAATGGTGTGACGGATGATGCCATCAAATTGAGAGCCTTCCCATTTTCCTTAAAGGGGAAAGCAAAGCAGTGGCTACACTCATTACCTAGGGCATCAATCACTACATGGGAGGAGATGGTAGAAGCTTTTCTAGCCCGTTATTTCCCTCCCGGAAAATCAGCAAAGCTTAGGAATGAGATCTCATCCTTTATGCAGTTGGAATTGGAGTCTCTATTTGAGACATGGGAAAGGTTCAAGGAACTCCTGCGCAAGTGTCCGCAACACGGATTCCCAGAGTGGATGATTGTTCAAACCTTCTACAATGGTTTGAACCCGAGTACAAGGCAACTCTTGGATGCGGCGGCAGGAGGTACCTTAGGTAGCAAGACCCCCGACGAGGCTCGTCAATTGATTGAGGAAATGGGGTTAAATAGCTACCAGTGGAACGCTAGGGAAAAGAAAAAGGTGGCCGGTCTCCATGAAATTGATGCGGTAACTTCATTGGCGGCCCAAGTGGAGAGTTTGAGTAAGAAGCTAGATCTTATAGCTTCGAATAGAGTTGCGGCCATGACAAATTGTACCGGTTGTGGTGGAGGACATGCTCCTTCCGATTGCCCAATCGTCATAGGTGATGTTTCTTCAGTTGAGAATGTTGACTTTGTAGGTAATGGAATGAGACCTCAAGGGAATCCATACAAAGAACACCTACAATTCAAAGTTGGAAGAATCATCCCAACTTTTCATGGAGTAATCAAGGACCACAGAAGACCATGGGGGCATCGGAGTTCCAACAACAACAACAAGCCCCTCAAGTGGAAAACAAAATTTTAGGCTTGGAAACCCGAATGACGGATTTGGAGAAGCACTTGGCTAGATTTGTTCAATCGGCAAATACAAGATTTGAATCAGCCGAGGCTACACTTCGCAATCACACCACCTCCTTGCACAACCTTGAAAAATCAAGTGGGGCAAATTAGTAAATCTCTTTCCCGAAAGGCCACATGGAAGTTTACCAAGCAACACGGAAAACCAACCCCGAGAGAACATGTGAAGGCGATCGCTTGAGAAGCGGTCGTGAGGTTGAAGGGAGGCTTCCCGAGTGAGAAGCTCGAAAGAACATGCACCCGAGGTCGAGAGGTTGAGAAGGGAGCAAACAAAGAGAAAGAGGTGGCACCCCCACCTTTCAAGCCAAGAATCCCTTTATCCCTCTAGATTAAAGAATGACCAAGGGGATGAAAACAGATAAGAAGTTCCCTTAGTTTGTTCAAGCAACTCCACATCAACATTCCTTTTTGTTGAGGCTTTAGCTCAAATGCCTAAGTATGCGAAGTTCCTGAAAGACCTATTGACCAACAAGAGGAAATTAGGGGAGAGTGCTTCAGTTGGTGCTTTGATGCTTCATGCTCGGGCGGTGTTGCAAAAGAACATGCCGAACAAGAAGAAAAGACCCGGAAGCTTCATTATTTCGTAACATCGGCAACTTAGGTGAGGAAATGGCATTGGCGGATTCAGGGGCAAGTATCAACGCCATGCCATATACTTTCTTCCAAAAAGCTAGGCTTTGGGTGAGCCTAGGCCTACTCTGGATGACTTTCTACAATTGGCGGACCGAACGGGTACGACATCCCGAGAGGCATCATTGAAGACGTGCTTGTCAAGGTGGACAAGTATATTTTTTTCCGTTGACTTTGTAGTGCTAGATGTCGATGAGGATGCAGATGTACCCTTGATACTTGGGAGACCGTCTTCATGGACTTCCAAAGCATTGATTGACATGGACGGTGGAGAGCTCACATTGAGAGTCGGAGACGATAAGCTCACTTATCGCTTTTGCCGAAGCTCATGCGGCATTCTCTCGATTTAGATGACACTTTGTATTTTCTAGATACTACTGATGAGATTGTTGATGAATATATACAGGAAATGTTCAACCCGGATCAGTATGAAGGTTTGTTCGACCAAGAGGAGAGCAAAGAAGAAGTAATGATGCTTGGTCTCGACCGAGAGGAAACATCTACCCCGGGAATCTTGAAGATGGTGCTCCGAAAATGAAGAGGGCTCAAGACACCACCGAAAAATGCCCCAAGACTCGTTAGGAGACGTACATGAGCCAAGAAAGTTGGACTTTAACCATTGTTAGGTGGTCCGAAGTCTCGATAGTGCACCCTCTACCCTCAAGAGACTTTGCTCATCATGCTTTCAAGTTATGGGTAAGAGGGCAACCTTCATTCATGAACCCCCGTGAGGTAAGAAAGATACGCTAAGCTTTAGTGACGTTAAACAAGCGCTTCTTGGGAGGTAAACCCAAGTGTTTACTATTTTTTTGTACCTTTTTAGTTTAGTTTGTTTGCATGAATAAATTGTTAAGTGTTGGTGTTTCAATTTTTTGAGTGCTTGTGTCAGCGATTTTATTGTGGGTTTTTAAAAAGAATTCATTGTATGTTTTGTTGAGAATTGGCGAAGTTTGGTCGTTTGAGTTCTATTTTTGTGTTTTTTATCTCGTATATCTTGCACAATAGGGGCGTGCTCGAGTGTGTAAACATGTTCAGACTAGTTCTCGCAGAGCCCCTGCAGGTTTTTTTCTAAGTCATCCAGAAAACACACCAAGGCATGGGAAATTCCACACGCCCGTGGGTGTGTACTGTGAACTCTTCTAGAGAGGGCACAGGGGTGTGCGGCTGTCCCTGTGAACGATCATGCGACTGGCGCACGCCCGTGGGTAATTTCCACATGGGCGCATGCCTTCCCCGCAGAGTTGGGCGATTTTTCCCGAGAACACACAGGGCGTGACTCGCCTCGTGGGTGACCTCGTGAACCACCACGGGCGGTACTTCGCACGCCCTGCGCGAAACTCCGCAGTGCTGCCCCTCCATCCCGAGAAAACACAGGGCGCCCGCCGCCTCGTGAGTTGAGGCATGTGAATGCCCACGCTGCTGGGGGAATTTCCGCACGGGCGTAAAGCGACTTTGATATTTTTTCTCGATGACCAGGGAAGGCACAGGGCGCGCATCCGCCTCGTGATCCGGGCGACGGGCATGGATAATTTCCGCACGCCCGTGGGAGATTGTTCTAAGTCGTTGAGAGTTTTTTTCCCGAGAGCCATTGTAGGGCGTGCATACGCCCCGTGGAGCTTTTTGAAGTGAGGCACACGGCGTGGGGAATTTCCACACGCCTGCATGGATGCATGTAACATCAAAAAGTCGTGAGTTCTGCTTTAAAAAGGGGATGATTTCTCCTTCTTCACGACTCCTGAAAACACTCTCACAACATTCTCCCGAGTCCATTGCGCCAGCTCAGGGATTTTAGCAAGTTTTTCCGACCGGGCTTTCTATTTTTCTCATTTCTCCTCGCTTCAGAAATTCATTTTTCTTCATCTTCTTTGTCAATTCATGATTTCTATTGATTAATCTGGTTAACAATGCTTCGTTTCTTCAATTCGAACAATGATTTACGTTTAGAACGAAGTTAGAGAAATTATTGAGTTGTATTTTTGTATTGTTGATACCGGTCGCAGTGCTTTTCACGCCCGTGAATCCACATCGAGCGATGGAAATTCCACACGACCGCGTGGATTTTTCAAAGATTGTTTTATCAACTTGTTTGACTAATTTTGTTTAAATTTGGCAGATCATGGCACCTAGGACAAAGACGCAAACTGATAAGAGGCCGCGTGAGTCATCCTCTGAGCCCGAGGGCATGCAATTTGCGATTCCCGAACATCAGGCCCGTTATGAGCGCTTATCGAGACTCCGCTTCGGACAGACTCGATTCCTGGACACGACTATATTACGAGATCTTCAGCATGAAGATGAGTTCGCTGATGAGGTTGAGGACCTTGTTTCAGAGGGTGGTTGGCGGCAGTTTTCACGATTAGAGAGCCAGCTATCTAAGAGTTTGCACTGGAGGTGCTCTCCTCGTTTGAGTTTGATAGAGCGTATGCGAGCTTCAACAGTTTGGGCACCATTAAGTTCAGATTGTTTGGACACCACCATATTTTAAGCATTACGCAGTTTTCCATACTACTTGGCTTATACGAGGAGGCATTCACAGATTCTGAGGAGTACGCACAGTTACCTACTGATTATCCTGGAACCTGACCCCGCAAAAAGCTTACAGAGTGCTATGTGGTCAGGGTCAGTACGAGCTGGGGGTCTCCAAGGCCACGTGCCTTTCCCGGCCTGCCTACAGATATTTGCACGCAATCATGAGTAGGTCGGTGAATGGCCGTGGCGATAGTACTGGTGTCTTGAGACGCCAGGAGTTACTGTACTTGTACTCGATGGTAGAGCGCGTACCGATCCACTTAGGGCACATCTTGGCTGATTACATCGACATCGTGGATAGACACTAGACCGGGAGCGATCTTCTCGGTCCTTACATTATGAGATTAGTGCTGGGCATGGGTCTCTTGGATTCGATTCACGGGGCCCAGAAGACGAGTGTACCCGCCTCCCTCGGGTCTAGAGACGATGCGGTTGATGGGCATGGTCCGCAGTGGTTCTGACAGTGGGTTTTTGCGTTAGTTCTACAAGCCCCCGAAAGATAGCCGAGGATGAGGGTGATGACGCCGAGCATCTCACTCGCCCCCGAGCCTCACTCACGATCGATGGAAACCGAGGCACCTCCAACGCCGAAGAACCACCCCTAGTGCGTGATAGCTTTTCACCTTCTCGAGCCAATGATCGCTTTGAGAGGCTCGAGAATGCTATAGGAGTGGTCCCGAGCCGAGGTTGCCGAGATTAGGCTACGAGGCCACTCAAGACACGTAGTTCATGGCACGCTTTTGACATATTACAAGCAGATCCTAGAGCGAGACGTTTGCCTCATCATTCGTCCTCGCAAACTGAGGACTCTTCTAGCACCGCCAAGCACTCTCCAAGACCTCCATCCCTCGAGCCCCAAAGCACTGTAGGACTCCACTATATGCTTCCACTTCCACAGCAGCTAGCAGGGAGCCCCGAGAGCGACTTCGACACTTGACCTTTCTTTTTTACTTTTTACTTTTATCTTATTTTCTTGTTTTTTTAGATTCTGTTCACTCGTAAAAGGATTTTCCTTCCGAGTTTATGTTATTTTTGCATTATCGAGTTGTATTCATTGCTTCATCTTTTTATACACTCGAAAGTTATTTGATGTTTTTTTCTTGAGCTTCACCCGAACCCCCTCGTATGCGCAGTGATGGTCTTGTCTTCTTGGAAATTGAGACTTTAGTCATGGGCACGGCCAATGTGCTTTTTGCACTTGGTCGCAGTGAGCTTCACAACCCGTTGGGAACACTACTCCCTAATGAATTAGCTTCATCAAACGCAATACTAGGGAGTCGTGAGTATTGTTTTGATTGCTTCTCCCACATCTATTTTTTTGAATGATATATTTTGAGTGAGTTGCATGTGTACATTGAGGACAATGTACAACTTAAGTGTGGGGGAGTTTCATAATGCGCATATCTTTTTCTATTGTTCTTGATTGATATATGCTCACATAGCCAATGGTGGTTCACCTTAGTTGCAATGTTTGTATTCTTAAGTCTAGGAGAATTGTTAACATTGAATGTTTTTCATGCTCTAGTTCTTGCTTGAATTTTTAGGAATTTTTGCCCTATTTACACTTAGTGCACTACTCACTCTTTGAACTCTATTGGAAACTCATGTTTGATGTTAAAGGGACTAGTTAGGTTTACTTCTTTTGAAAAAAAAAATGGAAAAATGAAAAGAAGGAACAAAATAGCCTTTTGTTTATTTGTATTTGTTGGGTGGAAAGAGCTACCACCTATGAAGTATGAAGCTACTCTCACAAGTCGGATACTAGTTATGCCCTAATGAGAGAAAGAGCTATCTCATAGGATGAGTGAAAGCTACCACCCGGGTAAAAAGAGCTACCACCTCGAAAGTGTGAAAGCCACATAAGCGGCCGCTTTGGAAAGGGCTACCTTAGAGGATGTGTGAAGCTACTACCATCTTTTAAAATTTTTATCACTTGTGTAGATAAATAAGTCCCTTGCACTTTAGAACTTTGAGGAGTATAACTTGGGGTATTTTTGAGTGAGTTCACACTTACATGAAATTGGGTTTGTTATCCTTTTTTATTCAAGTTTTTAACTAGAGCATTGATTTTTCGTATTT
The DNA here is from genome assembly GCF_009730915.1 of Dioscorea cayenensis subsp. rotundata. Classification (NCBI taxonomy): domain Eukaryota; kingdom Viridiplantae; phylum Streptophyta; class Magnoliopsida; order Dioscoreales; family Dioscoreaceae; genus Dioscorea; species Dioscorea cayenensis. The sequence continues at coordinate 10,477 of NW_024088298.1, forward strand.
AGTGTTGAAATTTTCCTTACTTGTAGAATGCTATCTTTGTATACTTTGGTGAATCTAAGGCCAAGCACTTTCAACATTTTCTTCATTGATGCACAGAATGTTTAATGTTTGCTTAAGGACAAGCAAAAGCTTAAGTGTGGGGGAGTTTTGATAAGTGCTTGTGCGATATGAATGCGAAGCTTTCATTCCTTATGTTGAGCATTACTTTTCTCAGGTTTTTACATTAATATGTGTGTTTTTATGTTACTTTTATGCAGATAGGGTTGTGAGGCCGAGTATTAAGGAAATAGGCCAATGTGGATCATAATGCACCTATTTTGGAGGAGATCTTGCTAAAGTTCAAACGCGAAGACATAGGTCAGGTGTGAGATGCTAGAGTGTGTGCCAACCTCCTCGTATCTCGTATTCGAGTGAGCACATTCATTTGAAGGGGCACAAAGGCAGTCACACTCGAGCATTTTGACTTATGCATATAAGAACAAGAGATCAACCAACATGTACATCATTGAAGAATCAAGTGATTCACGACGTAAATGTGTGCCCGCTTATGCTACTCCCAATGAAAGTATGGAAATTGGAGTATTTTCCGCAGTACTCGCAGACAGTTACCCGTAGTAGCACTGCTCACACCGGCCGAGAAAATCGGAGAAACAGAGAATCCACACGCATGTAGAAATTATCCATGCCCATGTGGAAATTCCACGTGGGCGTGTGACATCATACACGCCCGTGTAGTCGCTCGATTCCAGTCTCTATTTAAAACCGATTTCAGCCCCGATTTCATTATTCTTTTCTCCATCTTTTCCCCAACTTGCGAGAGGGCTTCAGCTAGGGTTTTGAGAGGTATTGGCCAAGGTTTTGGAAAAGTTCTACGGCTCTGACATCATGATTCCATTAGGAAGAAGGTTGGTAGGGGAGCTTCAATCGAGGTGTATCCTATACCGGATGAAGGAATCATTGGACGACAAGTAGAGGACTCTCCACAAGACCATCGACATGACCATCGAGGGGGTTTCTTTATGGATTCATTGCTTTTACATTCGATTTCTTTGATTGTACTAAGCTCCATGGAGAGCTAAACCCCTAGTGGGTGCTTGGATGATTGTGAACCCAAGGATGTATTCGTTTCATTGAACTTCTTTAATTGTATGAACATTTCCCCTAGAGTGACACTAGGGTCGAGGGTTCTTGTTGGTAACCTTGTGAGTGAGTGACACACCACGAGCGTTAGACAAAGCTAGGTTGGAGAGGGTTGAAAGGATGAGTCAAGAGGTACAGGAGCGTCCCCTTTCCCCTCCGGCGTGATAGATTCTACCTCCGTTCCTCGAGTTCTTTGCCACCATAATAGAGTGAGTGGTCTAAGGGATGAACCTCCGCTAGGGCCTAGTTACGCGTGCAATGGAGTGAAGCGTTGAGAGGATCTTAGTATCTAGGGCTTAATTGTGGCTAGGGACCTTCCGCCTGGACCAAAGGGTTAGGTCTACTTTTAGGAAGAGATTTATCACTTGGAATCCCTAAAGCTCATTGCAACTTTATGCGAGTGCGAGGTGTTGAGATTGTTTGATTTCTCCTCCGGGACATGTATAGAGTTAGGCATAGTTAACCTTAGATTTGGGACTATGTATGTATGGATTTCCACCACTCACCATGGCATTGATTAGGAAGTATAATAGAGAGTTCTTGCACTTGAAATGATTATCGTAGGTGAAGCATCATCCGAGTACCCCATCTTTATCGATTGCCTTGCCCTCTTCTTTATTCTTGCTCTCTCACTTGTTGCTTTTATTGTTGAGAATTGAATCAATTTCACACTAATCACTATTGATCTTCCAAATAGTTAAGAACCAAATTAAGTATTTCCACTCCCTACTCCCTGTGGATTCAACCCCGCTCACCCATGATTATTACTTCGACCAACCCGTGCACTTACGGGATATACACAAGGGGATCTTGTCAAAT
>NW_024088299.1:7500-17502 GCF_009730915.1 Dioscorea cayenensis subsp. rotundata
CTTTAAATATTTTACTAATATGTTTAATAATTATCATATCCGGTAATACTTCCCATCTCCGCTTTAACGTTATCTTTACATGTATAACTATTCATATTAACGCTAAAATTCTCAAAGTCTCGCAGAAACGGTGATCTTTTTCGCTTCGATCTCGAATTGCTGGCAGTGGCACGTGGCAGGGCAGAAGTTATGGTATCCCGCATAAGAATTAATGACGGCATTAAAATTTATGCACGATAACATAATTTTTCCCGAACACTCCGCTCGCTTTCATCACCAATGTCGGCCATCGTACGCTTAACTTTTTTTCTGACACGAAGAGTCACCGCTAGGAATTCACACCATAACAACTGTAAAGAACCCTCCCCACTGGACAACCACCCTCGCCGTCCCTCATCATCCTCCTCCTCCTCCTCCTCCCGCCCCTCCTCTTCCCACGGACAACCACTTATCTCGAAAGCGATGTTTCGCGAACCTTCTTTCCTTATCTCGAGAATATGCAGCCGCAATCACGCACAGTTAAACTATTTCTTTTCGCTAGTCGAAATGCTCTCATAATCGCCTCGAATGCGAGGATTCTTCAACGTGGACGACGGGCAAAGCAATTGCGAGCATTTCGACTTGGGTAAGAAAAGAAATTTTTCACGATTTCGTGATTGCAGGAGGATTCTCTAGAGGAGGGAGATCAGTGAAACATCCTTTAAGACGGGTTGATATTTATCACTCGAGACTTTCTCGTTACCATTTAAGAACATTACGCCGCTAGTACAACTATTACGCTCTGCGTTTAACTCATCGTGATCTTCGCTTAAGTCCCACCACGACACATCGATTAATAGTCGCTTTTCATGAATGTGTGTGTTTAACCTTTTTAATGTTGCAGACGCTATGCAGTTCAAGTCGACGCGCATGTTATGCAAACCGCGTGAGCATTCGAATGTACTGCATACTTGTTTCGCTATACGAGGGTCGAGTCGCGAGTGTCCAAAGTCCGAGCGGACGTCTGTAAATGTTGTAAATGTTGTAAATCTTTTATAAATAAAACGAAACAAGTTTATTTCGATCGCGAACTTCTGAAAATTTAAACATAGACCTAGTAAAAACAAACAATGTGGGAAACAAAAGAACGCCATTGAAACAATAGAAAATACGTAAATATGTTTAAACAAATGACAACGGTGTTTAAGAAAAAGTTACTCTTTAAACAATGACAACGGTGTAAAACAATAGAAAAAGTTAAACACTACTCAAGTTACTCTTTAAACAACGACAACGGTGTTTAAGAAAAATACGTAAAAGATGTTTAAACAATGACTCAGAGGTACCCATCTTCAACGCTGATGTCACTGAAAAGCATTCAATTTAAAACAATAACATATTATTTAAATGATATAGACTTTAGTTAAACAATTAACCGCTTTTTTAAACACTATATGTATCTGCTTAAACATAAAAAGCTTCGACGCTTACACGTAGACTCATGTTGAGTCGAGAACTTTCATTCGAACGACGACAATATGTCTTCCTCGCGATAGTGACATATATTTCCCTTTTGCCTTTGGATGGAGGGAAAAATACCGCCCAATCACATCACGCCTAGTCTAACCTCTATGCATACAACTCGCACTTTTTGTTTGCCTTTCTCGACTGCTGCTTTGTTCTTTACATCTTCTACTTCTTCTTCTTCGCCTTCTTTGTTCTTCATTTCATTTGGTTTCAGTACGATTTGGTTTTCGAATCGATATATTATGGAGAGTTTTTGTGGTATTACTAGATTCAACCCGGGGAGGAAGAGTGCTAATGTTCACGGCTCGCACTTTTGGGAGTTGGTGTTAGTCGAGATATGTGAGCGATGGGGTCTCGAAGTTTCTCTGTCAGGTTAAGTTCATCACACCGCATGGATATAAAAACGGTTCGCCCAATCGAAAACGATGTCTGACTTTCCAATGGATGTGTCACGTCCACTCCATCTTCAAATGTGTCAGAAGTTGATCTTGTCGTCGAGACGTAAAAATGTGCCATCGTCGAATCCTAATGAAAAACGAGGTTTACTCGTCAGAAGTTCCTTTTTCTTTAATTATTCCAGCTTGTCCCTGGGTCATTATTGTTTAAATATGTCCGCCACCGGGTTAACATATATTATACTAGTCCTTTACGTTATTAGTTAATTGCTTTAAGTATTTAATTTAACGCTTTAACTATTGTCATTATCGCTAAAACATTATACCTCCGCTAACATATTGATCTTTTCATTCGACTCGAAGTGTTGGCATGGAATTCAGATCCGCGAGCGCTCCCATTCATCCCCATGGCGACCCTCGGCGTGTGGATGTCTTCCCTTCCTCACGATCATTCTCAAGCGTTGTCGCTGGATATTGACAACGCTTTTGACGGTGTCGAACATTTCGTGGATGTACTTTCAAATCATGCAATCAAAAGGAATTTTTGACTTCAAATTCATAAAGAACTGAAAAACATCGAGCGATCGTGGAATGCGCCGCCGATGGTTGTCGCTGGCGCCTTCATGCATCAAAAGAGTATAACAAAAATACTTTCGAATCAAGACAATCAACCCGCCACACACTTGCGGTGGTGGCATAGGTTCGGCGCACATCCGAAAGCTGCCCAAAAATGGGTTAGCGACGAGTGATTCGAAGCTCAAGGACCGCCCTCGTACAAGGCCATCGACATCTCGTAAGGACACTGTTATGGGAACATGGTGTCCACATACCATACAAGCAGTGCTTGGTTGGGAAAAAGAGCATGCCCGGGTGGTCCTCGACGGCAGCTGACATCTCCAGCCTATGACTGCTTTGCTTTGGTATGTGGATAAGGCGGTCGAGACAAACCCTGCAGCTGGCAGATCGCGGAGAGAGACGTACGATCGCTTTTAAACGGCATTCTTTTCTTTCAGACAGGTATCATGGGATTCAAGAGGGCTTGCGGTCGTCAGTTGCTCGATGGTACCCACCTCCTTGAAAAATATCGGGGTACACCACTGCGCCACATGGAAAGATGGTAACAATGGTTTTTTTCCACGCCGCCTTCGGTATAGCTCGACAACGCAGACCGACGCCAATCTGGACTTGGTTCATATCTAAGTTAGGGCTGACGCCTTATACGAGGCGGAGATTATCATGAGATAATTACCTTCGTGGCTCGGACATGTCCAAGGGCCTTGTGAGCGCGAATTGCGAGAGTCTTCCTCTTCGCCATACGCGCATCGCCTTCGTACATTTGGAGGCCAATTTTACGAAAAGCCAATGTCGACTTGGGAAGGCATCGAGGGAGGAGTGTCGGGTCTATATGCTTTCCGCAGATTGCGCGGGCATCCACGGCTAAAAGATTTCGATGATACCGTGAATGAATCGGCAGCCATATCACCCCGAAGCTCATCACCGGGTTGATTAATAACCTGATACGGCACATTGGTCGAATTATCCGCTCGGAGGTGATCGCTGGGGTGAGATGTATTCGAACGTCGCGGAGTCGCTCAACGCTTGATCAAGGAAGCTCGTCATTTACCAGCGACGTAAAATGGTCGACTCCATAAGGTCTCGCGAATGTTGGTTTACACTTAACATTTAGTATTACCCTTTTAAACATTCTCAATCTTTGTTTAATTACACTTGTCTCGACTTTTTAAATATTAATCATTTCGCTTAAATAATTACAATAATGTTTAAACATGTTGACGAATTATTTAACCATCACCGTCTTTGTTTAACCTTATTTCGCCGTGTTCAAGTCTGATGCGACGATGTTATGTAACCGCAGTGAGCAAGCGACCAAATGGGAGAGCTACTTACGCCCGCACATACATTCGGGTTAGAGATCATTGTCGAGGACACCGAAATCTTCGCGGTTGGTCAGTCAGTGTCGACGATCGCTACGGCGATCGCACCAATGCAAAGAATCTCGCGGATCTCGCCATCGAACTTGTTCATGTCGGCATGGCAAGTTTATGGTATCCCTTGCAAACATGCTTGCGCAGAGAATAATGCGCATGCACACCAACGTACATCGATTTATTAGCGGTACTTCACCGTCGACAATTACAAACCGCGCATACAAGGAAGCTATATTCTCCCATACCCGACGACGATGACAGCCTTCAGATCGGAAAATCGCGAGCTTCGCTTACATCACCGCGATTAGAAGGCACCGGGCGGCCTAGACGAAAAGAGGATCGAGTCGCAGCGCTTGATGTCCGCGAAGTTACATGGCAGCTCGCCGCCATGATCCGGCTCACAATCGATTTATCTGCGAATGAAACCGTCGCCGACTAGGCATTGTTAATAAACCGACGATGATGTGGAAACATTGTGTATTGATGGGAACCTTTTCCACATTTAAACTCTTACTCTTTACAACGAATTGAATGTATTTACACAGTAGACATTGTTATTTTTAAACGGATATCATGCAATTTGAAATATTTTCAACCGATGTTTAAAACAATGAGTGCATTTATTTAAACAGTAGACAAGAGTTATTTTTAAACGTGGCACAATCAGATTTTAAATATTTAAAACTGATGTTTAAACGATATATAGTATATTTAAACAATGAAAGTGAAATGTACACAATTACAACGTAAATTAAACAATGAAATAAAACCGAATGGAATTTAACCTCGCTTACAATTCAAAAACAAACAAAATTTACATTAAGATATACAAGTCATGTTCTTCAACACGAAAACAATGAATTGAAATTTGTCCAGATTTACATTTGAAAACAAAATCGACAATGACATACGATGACATGTTATTCAAAAACAAAATTTAACCCGCTCAGACGACACCCTTTGTCATGGACGCCGACGCCTCCCTCCTTAAGTATGCGGTAACATACCGTAATCCGAGGTAAGGAACGCCCCTGTCTCGTGCAGCTCGTAACTCTCACCCCACAAAGCATTGCTCGATAAACCGCGATGACGAGATTTCCGGCGCAATCGACGCCTCCCTTGTTTTTCGCGCTGGGGTTTCGTGCCGCGCACGAGCGGCATTTTCGTTGCCGCCGACCGCTTAACTCCATATCGGCACAAAGGTCGTAATAGATTCCACTGTCGAGATATGCAAGTCGAGATTAGAATACCGATTTAAATACCAAAATGTATATTAATCTGACATAATTAAAGAACTTACCATGTCCAACGCTACTCTTATCGCACTCCCTGATACGAAGAATAACGCCTCAGTATTCTTGTTTATCATTGTCCGTGACGACGACATAGGAAGTGGCCATTCATGATTATCGGGAGGACGATAATTAACTTCATGCAGTGTCGCGACAAAGATCCCCCGATCATAGCCATAATCGTGTCATGTGCGCCGTCCCCGCTTTGACATAAACAACAGAAGCGGTTCCGTGATGGAGGCGCGCTTTGTAAGGATATGGCTCTTGCGTCACGACTTTTGTATGATGCATACGTAAAAGCGCCCCATCACATCATCACTGACCATCTCCTTCCCCTCAGCAACTAGTATAACTGTCACAGTAGGGCCGACAAATGTCATTCTTCCACACCCATCGCCGAGGTTAAACGATAATGTATATAATAAGACTCATATCAGTAAAATATTTAAAATGATATTATCAATTGTTACATGATATTATATATAATTAAACGATAAGTAGAAAACTTAAATGATAACATAAAGGTATTAAACACTATTAGGAAATAGTTAAACACTATAAGAAACCCTTTAAACAATAACATAAAAACGTTACACTTACCCGTCCCATAGAGCAAACTGAGGAAGATCCTCATCAACTCCCTCGTCAGATTTGTTAAGACGACTCAGCCAACCCATTTCTTCTTCTTCGAATAAAAGCTTTCCGAGCCGTCTCGTCCAATTTTTGATCGCCTTGATCATCTCTCGTCTCGCTCGGCTCGGGGTCTTCATCGCGATCTTCCTTCGACGCGGGACGACGGCGACAAGATCAACCGCAGCACATCCTTACATGGTTGTTCTTGCTGTGGGATCGTGTCTCCGGCTCTGGTCGCGCATCGTCAGCCACGGCCACGTTCCACCAAGAACGGATTCGACGATCTTCTCAACCGCGGCCACGCATAACAAAGATCATCTGGGAGACACACCCTTAACTCGTTCTCGATCTTCGTGGATCGTGTCCATCTGACGCCGCATCTCTGCAAACTGCTCCACCGGTCAACGATTTCATCGAGAAGAGAGTCAACGACCTTTCTCAACCGCAGCAACGGCCACATCATCTACGACTGTCCTCCACCGCCACGTCCATGTCATCAACGGCGATGACTCAAGAATAAAGATCGACCGATGGTGTCGCTATTGTTTCATCGTCACCGCCAGTGGAGACAGAGGCAGATTGTTCTCCTCTTTTCGCAAGTCTCTCTCGAATGTGGCCGCCTTTGGAATGACCTTCCCGATGATGTCGCCGTCTGCCAAACCTCGACGCCTGCTCGTCCCGGTGCTCATTTTTTCGAGGGACGGCGCACTGGCCGCGAACGCCCTTCCAGGGTCCTCCACATCGAGCGATAAGTCGAGGAAACTCTGGTCATCAATATCCGCACGCTCGCGATAAGAGTTGCGGTGACATCTTCGCCCAATGTCACCGTGGGCCGCCACTGGGCCCGGAGGGCCGCCATGGTCGGGGACCGCTGCTGTCGTGGTAGGGGTTGCTGCAATCCGCGGTAGGGGAGGGCTTCTCGCTGGCCGAGGAATGCGCAGGCGCTGGTGGGCTCGAAGTAGGAGAACGGCGCCCAACACAGCACGATAGAGGCCGCCTCTCATCCCCGCCTTCGAGCAAGTGGTTCCCGAGCAATGGCATCCATCCGCTTCGGCCGCCCCAACAAATATTTCTTCTTCAAAGATTCACGGAACCACTCAGAAACTAACATATGTAAACCAAACAATTTCAACGAGATCATTCATTTTTAAACTATAAAAAAACTATATTTAAAACAGAGTGTTTATATATTTAAACGTTATAGAATATAATTAAACGGAGAACAAAAATATTTAAACCGGTATGTAATAATAGTTAAACGGTAAATACTAAAGTTAAACGCTAAATAAAAATGTTTAAACATTAAAGACTTATGTTAAACATCGTCCATGATTTATTACCTCTTTTCCATCGAGCGATGACAAGCTCGCTTTCACCGCCGCTGCTTCCTGAAGTACTTTCACCGTAGCACAACATCCTTGGGATCTCGCCAAACGGACTTTCTTCCCCTGCTCCGGCCACCAGAAACCGGACGTTAAGCCGACCGAGCAACCCTTAACGTACCCTCGTGGTTGGTCTTCTTCCCACAAGATCTATCTTGCACTCGCAGCCGCCATGGAATATCCTCCATAAGCCACTTGTGCGCCGCCGCGCCTACGCAGACGCCCCACGGTCGGTAGATCATCGACGTAATCAACGCATCCAGCTCGAACCGAGCATGATGTATTTGGGAAGAGGACTCGTCCCCACGAGGTACACCATCGAGTTTGACAAAATTATCTTCTTCTCCCTCCGTCGAACAAGTTGCACCGTGAGTGCTCTGATGGAGTCTCCGCCTCTCGTAGGTCTTTTGATAGATACCGCCCTTCGAACGCCGACCTGGTTTTCTTCTTCGAAGACCACCCGGCCGCCATCGCAACGCAGTACTCAAGAACGAGGGCCACATCTCGAGGTCTCAAACTCAAAGCAGCTTTTCCCCGATCCCCGAATTTATTGGCGCGACCATCGCATCTTTGCAAAAAGAGAATCAAGAAGGGCCCTCTTGGTATATGGCTTCCACCAAATGAACGCCGCAAACGGTGTCCCTTCGAATCAATCTCCCAGCTGTCGAGGGGTCATGTTAACTTTCAATTCGCCCTAAGGTCTCCACAACCGCCAGTCAAATAGCAACGCCCATTAACTAGGTCGACCGCCATAATCACAAGCCCTCAGCAACAATAACAACACATTCAACACGCAGATCGACAAAAAGTTTAAGCTGAAATATAAGGTTTTAAACCAGAACTCTCGCTATTAAACAGTAGATATAAAATGTTAAATGTAGACCCATTTTGTTAAACAGTAGACGAGAATACTTTAAACAGAGACAACAAATGTTAAACTCAGAACATCTCATTTCTTAAACGTCAACCCTCATTTCAGTAAAATCGCAAACCATATCAAACGAACTGGGAAACGTACATTATAAATATTACATAAATCATAACAATCGAAAAACTATTTCGATAGTGTATACATACGAAAACGCAAAACAAAAACAAAAACCCCTAGCCGAGAAATCTCCCCGCAGACTAACAAAAACCCCACCGAGAAACTCCCTCAGCACTTCAATATCTTCCAACAAAAAAACAGAGCACAAAACAAAACCGAAAAAAATCTTTCAGAATGTAACGCTTAACATAAAACCATACTCAATACCTTAGATCGCAACCCGATGAAATGCCAACTAGTCAGCTGGGGACTTCTCCTTCGAGATACCGTGGAAAGGGAAAAAGTCGATGAAATGCCAATTACAGAGGCTTCACGTAGAGACAACTTCTGGAGATGACTCGAAATGGAAAAGTCAAGACGTGAGTCGAGAAAAAGCAATTAAACGGCTCCAATAAATTGCCCTCTCGGTTACCCCACTGAAAACCGCCCACTTCCTCTCAAATCGACGAGACTGGTCACAGCACACGACTCCCCCATGCAAGGGCATTTTTCGTCCAAAAATTTGAAACTCACTCCGCTCACATCCGTTAAAGGGTTTGGGGGTTTGAAAAACATAGACTTTAAAAGGAGGGGGTTTTTGGGGATTGCAAAACTAACGGGGTGTTTTTGGCAATTTTACAAACTTAAAGGGTGGCAATTTTCCACTTATTTATATTTGAAAAATTATGAAAGCAATTGATAGCTGTACTGGTTTCTTATCTACATGACTACAAGAGACTGACAAAAAGTAAATTGGTCGTCTTGGCGGCTTGGCCCATCATTCAGTCACAATGAATTTTTTCTAGAAAAATTAGGACTACAAGAGAAAGAGACAAAGCAATTGGTCGGTTTTTTTTTTTTTAAAGATAAATGAATCACATTTATTAAAAAGAGAGAACCACAATAGACCACTAGATGTGGTACATGCCACACACACAACAAAACCCAAAAATCAACACACAAGGACAACTCCAAACACAATAACAAAGAACATCGAAGTCGTAAAACCCAGCTTTAGCTTCCTCCAAAGAAAACCCTAGTCTCTTGATCTAGTCTCCTCGCGATCCCTCGCCAATAAGTCACCACTGGCTCCATCGAACATCGGGTCCAAAAACTCCATGCTACATCCTGGAGTAGTGGCAATGGAATCTTTCAACTTTTTCTCCGCCTCCCTCAAAGTCGGGTCGAAAACCATGAAATAGTCATGCGATCACATTTCAAAAATAATAGCAAGAGCAGCACAACATTAATATCAAGATACGATTATTTCTAGCAAGTCAAATATTCCAAAACAAGATATTTCACCACCCAATCCCCTCATAGCTTGAAACGACGGGCCTCAACAAGTCCCTCTCCAAGTCCCTTAGATTCAATCATGGATCATGTAGATCTCGGCAAATGAATCTCGCTTAACAAAGTATTCCCAAATTTTTAGCAAATAAATAGCTGGAGGAAGAGGTGATCAACAAATTCAACCACTCCATGACACATCACGCTAAGTCTGCCGCCGTAGCTTGTTGCATCTTCACTTTTTAAGATTTCCAAGCATGAGAATTCTATTCTTCCAAACCAGCCCAATTAAAAAGCGTTGACTTTTTCTAAGACAATTGTTGCGCCTAAAACCATCTAGAGATCGGACAACGCAAAACCCCTATTATTGAGATAGTTATAGAATGATTTCACCAAGAAAGATCTATATATTCGCAAAGGAGAGTCCACCACTTATTGTCTATGTTGCCCCTTTTAGCGTGGATCAAGATGGTCCCTACCGTGTCTCGTGATCCCGACTCTCCCGAGAAAGGGCATTGTCGAGTAAAA
>NW_024088300.1:0-22062 GCF_009730915.1 Dioscorea cayenensis subsp. rotundata
GAAGTTACGTATTGCTAACTAATTTTAATTGATTTTTTTAATAACTGTGAATTAGTTAAAGTGGACATTTAAATAGTAGTGAAGGGAGTAGTTTTTTCATTCTCCATGTGTACAAATTTTTTTCTCAATTTAATTCTAAAATATTTTTTAAAAAATCCCTTGACTCCCAAACTCTCAACAGTATTCCAAAGTGGAGTAGTACTTACTAAACAAGCTTAATATAAATTCTCTTAAAATTTTTTAATATGATAAACGGCCTACAACAAAAGTTAAAGATATGCATGGGTGTAGATTACAACTACAAACTCAACAAACACATATGCTGCACATTGTATAATTTTTGGGGTTTGATTTTATGTTTTTTCTCAAATGCACACTTTATACAATTAAAATAGACTAAAAAACTGATGCAGGGTAGGGGCAAAGGGGGTGCTTGAGGTGGCGCCCACCTCAAGCACATATATATATATATATAATTAAAATATTATTAATTATAATTTATATATGGAAAATGCTACTTTTTATTTATTTATTTATTTATTTTTAAATTTTACCCCACACTATTTAAAATAAAGCAAATAAATAATAATGAAATTGTTATATTAAATAAATTTGATGTTGAGTGATAATCATAAATAATATAACTAGTCAAACATGGATCCTCAAATATTTTTATTTTAAATTTTATATTTGAATATATATTTTTTTCAAATTATTAATACATAATTATCAACTTTTATAATATTAATGTGAAAATAGTAATAATAAATAAATAAAATAAAAATAAAATCCTAATAAATACAATTGCTCTATCAAAATCTCTAAAAAAAAAAACCATTATAGTGAGTTTTCTATCTTTGCTCAATCCTTTCTGAATTATATATATATATATATATATATTTTGACAAATTGGCGACAAGCACCTTTTTATTTTTTGCATTGTGCTTGAGAGGTTTCGAATTATATTTTATTTTCATTCTACAAATTTATTATTTTTTTTCCTGTTTGTTTTATATTTAATTTAATTTGTTTAATTTTTATGTGATTATTTGTTGTGTAAAAGTATTTGATATTTGTTGAATGATGTTGGACATTTGTTAAATATTTGTTTGATTATTTTTTATGAAAATTATTGTGAAAAATATTAGATATTTGTTGTAATTAATTGTTATGAAAATTTTAATTATTTATTAGATTATTTGTTGAATAATTATTATATTTAATAATTGAATTAGATTGTGAATTTGTTTAAAGTTATTTTTTAATTACATTATTTGTCAATTTAGTGCTTAATTGAGTTAATCACTAATTATGTAGATATGACAAGATTTTTACACCTAAATCAAAATTTTTAGATAAATATATATTTTATATTTTGAAATACTAATTACTATGATCTCAAATTTAAATTAATAGAATCATTTAATATTAATAATTTTTTTAAATTTAAGTTTAACATCTCTTAATTTTATTTTTGATTCCGCCACTACCAAAGGCCATTGGTAAATATTCTTGATTTGTTCCTTTATCTTTATATATATATATATATATTTATAAATCTAAATAGATTCTCTTGATTTAGTACATTATTTTGTTATTTATAAATATAAATGCATATAAATTTTCCAATATATACAGAGATTCTCAAGATTGGATATATTCCTCCGTTTCTTTTTTACTTGTCATATTTACTTAATTAATATTGATTAAAAAAAGTTGATTAAATTCAATTGGTTATTTATATTTTATAAAAAATTTCATTATTTTCTAAAACTACCTATATTCAAAACTCTACTAAGTAGAATATATAGTTTAATATTTAACTGAACCATTGGAATACTATATTGACAAAAAATAAATTTGAAAAAAAAAAATTTAGTGTTAAATAAAATTTTTAATGTGACAAAACAGCTCCACAAGTAAAAGGATGGAATACTATATTGTATTACACTAAACCATTGGATCTTATTCGTGTTTTGGTGTTTGGCAATTAACAGCTGATCTCGACAAGACATAGTGCTTTGGAAATATCCAGCGAGTGCCCTCGGAACGCTAAAAAAGTCTTAAATTTATCATTGAAAAAACACGAAAATAATCAAACAATATTAATAATATTTAGTTATAAATTAAAAAGAAAAAAAAAAACACTGAAAATGGTGGATCTCCACTCAGCATCTATCGATCGCAGGGTAAACCTTCTTCTTCCCAACTCTCGCATTTACTTCATTGTCTTTGATTTTGGTTTGTTTTTGTTCTTTCTTCTGATCTTGTGATGATTTTGTAGTGGTACCAAGTTTTGTGTTGGAAAAAGCTTGCCTTTTGAGCAGTAAATCTGTGTGATTTTGAGGTTGTTGTTGCTTGAGATGCTGTTAAATGCTTTAAGCTTTGCTTGATGATGCATTGTGTGGTTGATTTCTCTTTGTTGTTGCTGGATGTTTTCTTCATTTTTGTTTAATAATAAGTTTGAAGTGATATGTTTCATGCATTAAACACAAAGAAATCTTGTGTTTTGTTGCTTGATTTGATTTTTTGGGCTTGAGTTCTATTAAGATCTGTGTTTTTTTTCTTTGTGCTTCATTGCTTTAAACTGTGCTGAAGTAGTCCAGTGAGTGGTTTCTTTATTGAATAAATTTTATCTTGGATGATGATCATGGGATGTTTGTTCTTGTGTAGAATTTGAGATAAAATTTGTTCATTTGGCCATAGTTCTGCAGTTGTTGATGATTTTGAGTGCAGCTTGCATTTTTAGGTTGTTGCTTCTGGTTGTTTTAATGGCATAATGCCAAGGAAAAGTTCAAGGAATATCCAAAATCAGCTCAGTAATGATGATTGTGAAACCAATCGATATTTTGTTCGTCAGGTTGGAAAGCATTTGAGACTGCAACCAGGTGATACTCTGTGGACCAAGGTCAATGGTTGTTCATGGTGGCCTGCACAGGTATGTGTATGTTTTTAGCTGTTGGAAGTACTGTTGTTTGTTGTACAATGACGTTGATTCGAGATATCTCCTTGTCTATGTTTGAGAATTGTTAGCGGTTCATTTTCTAATGGTAGAATGGGAAGTTTTTGTTTGTCAGGTTTAGTAATTTGTATAATAATTGTTTTTTGTTTTTGGTTCGTTTCTTGTAAGGTTGTCAATGACAAACGCATAAGTAATAGATTCAAGCGAAAAGCAGAAGGTGAAGTTCTGGTTAGACTTTATGGAACATATGAGTAGTGAGTAATTTTGTTCTTAAGTTCATTATCTCCTTTATTTGGTGCTGTGTATTATGCTGCTGGAGAACTTATGGGCTTCTTTTCATTTCTACAGTGTATCCGTGGATCCTGTGAAGTCCCATTCTGAGTTTGCTAATGTGTGTTCAAATAGAATCTCGCTTCTTCCCAAATTGTCATTTTAAGTACTTGTTTTGCCATAAATGCAGTTTTCTAATTTGGAATTATCACCATTAATTGTGTTTTGTTGTGTTTTGTCTATGTTCATTCTGTGCAGAAACTCAAACAAGAAAATAGCAAAAAACACGAAGTATTTCAGAAAGCCCTTGAGGAGGTAATGGGGTGTTTCTTGTCCACATGCCTGTTTTGTTTGCATAAGGATCAGTGCCCTAATATAATTTTTTCTCTCTTTTTTTTTTGGAATATATCTTCATTAAATGCAGGTTCTTTCTCATGCAAAATCAGGTTGTAATTCAAAGAAAAAAGTTTCTAGATGCTCAGGTTAGCCAGTTAATTATTGGAACATCATCAAAGGAGTAGTTTAAATTGATTGTCTCAACCTTCTTATCTTAATTATGTATACAAGCTAAATTCATAATACTTTTCATGTTAACAATCAGTAGATAAAAAATTGTCCAGGTAATGGTATCCAACAAAAGCTCATAAAATCAAAACATCAGAAATTCATGATTTTACTGATCACTGAGCTTAGAGTTTGCCTCTGTGTGTATGACTGTTAACTTGATTAATCTACTGTTGAGTTGTTCTGTGTATATAAGTGTAGGTGTACAAGGATGAGGAAATTTTGAAAGGACCATAAGTCTTTAGTGGAACTACTTCTGAAAGTGAAGAGAGCTTGTTAAATGGCCTTAGAAATTCTAAATTAATCTAGTTATTTTGTTTAAAACATCTCATGATAAATTTTCCATTTAAATGTCAAAGTTCACTTTTCAGTTTAAAAAGATTGACCGTACTGCAAGTTTCAATAGTGGAAAGGTAGTATGAGTTTGACCTATCTATAATTTTCATCTCTAATTTCCTACTTGTCTTTGGCCCAGATGGTAATGGGGAAATGTTTTATAGACATAGTTGGAAAGTCGCCGTTTATCTGATTAATGATAGCAGGATGAGTTGTTTCTTACAGCATGTGTGTGCAAATTGGTACTCTGTCAAGCGTGGTTTGGAAATGCATGTGCTCTTAACTTCTAATGCAGAAGTGCGGCAAGCTTTTCGCTTACCTGGATTTCATCTTGTTGAAGTCACATAGCTTATTTTCATTTTTCTTGTGTAGAGTACAGTCATATCACATATCACATTTAGGAATATATACTTGTATTCTTGAATCGAGTATCATGTCATTTGATATTTCTACAGAAATTGTAGCATCTGTAAATTCTAAGATCAAAAGGCAGAAAACATCTGGAAATTCTATGGGGAAAAGGCGAGAGCAACATGTGGTAGAGAGAAGTCAGGAAAACCAAAGTCCTGCATCTGTAAGCACATTGTTCGTTAGTCCAATTTAATCTTCTGATTCTCTTATAACAGATTAATGGATGAATGATCAGTCTCAAGTCCTACATCTGCTGCCTTAGTGGCATTGCTTATTTGATGAATCGAGTAATGAGAAGTGTATCTTGAATTCCTATCAACTAATTATCAACTCCTTTTTCAGCCAGAGGCGCAAACAGATAATGTGAAAAAATCAAAATCAGTACGGCAGCGGAGGCGAAAGAGTAAAGCTGAGGCTTTTGGAGATAACAAATCAAGAAAATATGATCTAAGAAAAACTAAGGTAACTGTTAACCTTGAAGTTTGAAGTGTTACATGCATGTACTTTATTTTAGTAAATCAATCTTCTGAGATACTATGAGCCTATTTAGATGTGCTTATGAAAGGAAGTCTTATTGTGCTTGTTTCGTCATCTGGATCATATGCTACAATGAGTTTCTTGGTGTTTGATTACCCACTGCTATCCTCGTTGCTTCAAGTTCGTTTTATGTTATTGTAATTCACATAACCTATTATGACATTCATACATTAAGTTGAATGAGAACTGTGACAGCTAGATGAGATAACATTTGTGCCATTTGAGTTGAACTAGCCATCATGAATGCATGTCATTTTCGACTTGAATGGATAATTTGGGCATCAAAATTGCCATTTGTCTTAGATTTGCTTTTCTCCTTTTTCTCCTTTGTTACTGTTACATAATGTTAAATGCTGTATAATATTTATTTCGTGGCCTACAGGATCGCGAGCAGAAAAATGTTAGCATGGACAAAGATCAGAAAAATATGAAGGTGGTAATCACTCCATTTGCTGATAACTGATAAGCATATTAACAGTTACTTCTGGGAGAACATAGTGCATTATCAAAAGGACTAATGCTGTCCAATTTTCTGCTGTCTGTGATTGTAGGATGTTGTTTGTGTGAAATCTGGTGAAAATGCAACAGCAACAAAAGGTGTGTTTGTGCCTTTTATCAGTTGTATTTTGCTCTGGTTACCATTGACACACAACTTATGGTTCTATTTAATGAAGAGGTTTGCTGGTCTCCCATGTGACTTGAGTTATTAGGGTTCAAGCTTGAGCAAGTGAGATGCTTACTTGATTTTGGCTTGGGTTCAAATTGAGTGGGTTCATCTTTGACTCATATAGCCTTTCAAGCTCAAAGTTTGAATTTGAGTCACTATGATATTTGCTAAGTCAAACATGAACTGCTGCATGCCTGCAAGTGAAGGGCTATGAAACTTTTGCAAGAAAACAATTTAGTGTCCAAGCCAAACTTGAGCAGTAAATGAACTGGCAGCTGAGCAAATTATATAACCTTCAGTACTGGATAAACTTGGGGGGAAAAGGGTAGGGGGAATGTTTTGATGTGTGCATGTGCTAATGCTTGAACTTTGATGTCTTTTATGGAAACTAGTTTGATCCATCTGAATTTGAGATAGGGGAGCTGTAGTTTGATTTCGACATTTATCCCAAGTTGATTCAATGGCCATATTTATGTTATTATTCTTTTTCCCATTTGCAGACTAATTATGTTTTACGACTTGATAAATGCAAGTCTTGTTGAAATATTAGCTTCTGTATGCAGATGGACGCCCCGATGCGTATGGAAAGTTTTGTTTAAGTCTTTTCATGGGTATTAACAGGGATTCATATTCCATACTGAAACATTTAAAAGTTCTAAAGAAGATTGTAAAAGTATTTAATGGGAGCAAATGGGGTACAAATACGGAAAGAAGCTTGAATCTATATTAATAGGAATTCATTACTGAATCAGTTTCCTCAGTGTAACACTCTTAGATGTGTCAGGATTTACTAATTTCTTTGTTATCATGCACAGAACTAACTAATTTTTCTTGCATTATTTGAGATCAGCTTCTTTAAATAATGTCTTTTTCTTTTTGGTGTATTAAAATTACTGAGATGCTTATATCTATTGCAGAAAATACTGCATCCAAAGCATCCAGAGGAAAAAAGCCGGAGAAGATATCTACCAACAATGATGATGCAGATGGTCTTGCCATTGTGAGTTTGCTGATGATCATAGAATTTTACCTCGAATATGGGCAACTTTTCAATACCTCTGATCATTCTGTTTATTCTCAAAACCCAAGGCAATCTTATTCACTGAAGTTTTTCAATGTTTGTTACTGATTGACTGACGGAAACATTCTTTCAGCCTGAAACTCGTTCTCGTGAAGCTGCTGTGAAGGAATCAAGCGCAATTCCAAAAAAAAGAGGCAAAGCTTTACAAGAGAATAAAACAAAGAAAAATGAGGTGAAGAAGAGAAAGGCACGTGACGCATCTGAAGATAACATCATTGAAGCAAATGTTTCCAAAAAGCCAAATTTAGCCCGAAGTTTGAGGGATAAAACTTCTGATGTCAGAACTGCAATCCAAGATGTGGTGAATCAGACAGTAAAAAAGAAATCAAATGCTAAAGCGTGTAATGGTAAGTTGACTAAAAAGGCAAAAAATGAGGTGGTTGATGTCAAAAGCTCAAAGCAAAACATTTCAACTCCACCAAAGGAAACTTTGAGAACAAAGAGCCCGATTTCTGTGAGTATATATATAGTCTTATGGATATTTTAACTGTTGTTTTGCATGTCTTAATATTTCTGTGATCTTTTTGATTGGCATGGCATCAGAAGAAGGTTGCAGAAGCCGAAGAAGAATCGATGAGTATAAAAATGAAAGTAATGCAAAGCCTGGGTCTGATTGCTCCGTCAGGATCTCCCTTCAAAAGAAATCTGGTAACGAAAGGTGGCCGGAGAATATTCTGATTTGCTGAATCAGTAGTATCATTTTTTGTTTTCCACTAGTGTGTGATTTTGCTGGACACTACATTTATGTTTTGAGTGTCCAAAACAGATGTTTATGCAATGCTGAAATGCTGTTTTGTTCAGAAATGAATTTAGTTTCAGTTGATCTCTTCAAACTCAGTGTCGGAGTACTCGTTTGATCTATGAAGGAAAGAACAAAATTCGAAAGAGTAAGAAGGGCCCCGAGAAAGCGATAATTCGACTTATAACAGGTGATCAGCTTAGATTGAACTACGAGGATAAGTTTCATCCAGTCTTGCTTGCGAGGTCATCGGCCAAAATTGGGACCCCAGAATTAGTAAGAGGGGGTTGACCTCTAGCTCAATTGAGGGCAGATGCCACACCCAAACCGGAGACACCTTCACGGTGATAAAAATTATCTTGATAACTTTGATTGACGTCGTTCATGTCCCTGGCCGTAAAGATAACCAAGTCATCTATCTAATGCAAGATATTATCCAAGTTTTTTTTTTTTATTGATTGACAGGTTTTTAATGAATGTGATTTATCTATTTTTTATCATTTGCATTGGAGTGTGATATTCACAATTATATATATTTATATATGAGGGCTACTTAGAGAAGCTAGAGCTTGTCCGATATCACAATTATATATATTTATATATGAGGGCTACTTATTGAAACTAGAGCTTGTCCACCTGGTTTTTTCAATTTGCAATTTCATGGTCATTTTCAAAACTTCAGGATGGGTATATATAAATATTGAATCATTTTTTCTAAATTCAGATGCCATTGATCTTTAGTAGGGTTGTTTTCGAGAGTGATAAAAAGAAAACTTAAAAAATAAAACAATCAGCATTCTATTTATATATATGTCTGTCTGTATATATGTATTGAAACTCTAATCATCATTTTTTTAAAAAATAAATAAATAAATCACCAAAATATTATGAGCAGTATTATTAGAAGTATAGCTGTCATGGGGATCAACACAAGAAAGATACATAAGTGAAATATATAAATCAGAACATAATATATATATATATATATAAGGTACATAAGTCACCTCTAATGGTTAGAGATGATTAAGTAACTCAAAGACGAATAGAAAAAGATGAGGAAAAGCATGAGCGAGCATCTAAAAAATGATCACTCTTAGAGAGTGCTTGGTATGGGATTAATTTAGATTGATGGCCAGGACTGGCAAAATCAGAAAGAAAGCTAAGGACAATATTTTAATAACCGGGCCGGTTGTCGATTCGGTTAAGTAACCGGTTCCGGTCCCACTGATTGAACCGGTTGTGCCGGTCGGTTCAACAGAATTTAATATTTTTCAAATAAATAAATAAATATTTAAAAATTTAAAAATAAATAAGTAAAAAAAAATAAAAAAATAATAAGGAAAAGTAATAACAAAGATACAAAATTACATATTGCAAAGTTAAATTACCTTTATAAAGTCACAAAGTCTCAACTTTACATAAAATTGAATTTTTTTTAAAATACAAATATACAAAGATACAACTATACAACAAATATTCAAAAATAAAAAATTAAATAAAATATAAGTATACAAGTATACAACAACAACAACTAAAAACAACAATAAAAAAAATGAGGAATTTGGATCGAGTTTATCATAATATATAATAATATCTTGAAATTTATGAGGCTGAAAATTAATCATAATGAATTAATGATAATAAATCATTATAAAACCGTAAGTTAATCATAATAAATTAATGATAATAAATCATAATATCTTGATAGTTGGCATCTTGCTTTTTAGTTTTTGACTTTTTGCCTTTTTGGAATTTGGACCGAGTTTATTAACTTTATTTAAGTGTTTAATTTTAAAATAAATAAACTAATTAAATAATTTAAATTTTAAATTATTAAATTAACCAGTTGAATCGACAGGTCCGGTCCGATTTTTAAATCATTGGCTAAGGGGCCTTAAAAAGATTATAAATATTAAAAATATTTATATTCATTAAAATTTGAGATAATAATAGTTAATATTTTAAAAATATAAAATATATAGACTACTACCGACTTTAACTATTTGGTGGGAGTGGAATTTTTGTTATTGCATATTTTAAAAATGTATCAAAATAGTTACATTATCAATTGTTTCAAACACCTATCATTTGGTGTAGCATACTATTCTATCATTGAATCATTTACCTTTTATTTTGTTACACAACTCGGATTTGATAATATTCATCACGGAAAAAAAAAATCTTTCTTTCAATTAATGTCGTTATCACTAGTAAAATTAAATTCAATTCAATAAAGTAATAAATTAGTGAAAAATAAAAAGGTAAAATACCTAAATAAACATCCAATTATTCGAATATTCCTATTTGGGTCCTGGAATTATAAAAAATTTTAATATGGTCACTCAACTTTAAAATTATAGTCAATTGGGTCACTAACACTCACCTAGTTAACTACATGCACTATGAAGCGGTACATGTCATCCATCTCACACCCCTTTGATAGCGCATGTCACTCATTTTACAGTGAGCTAACATGGCAATATTACATGACATGGCATTCCATGTAGCATCGTTAGTCACATGAAAGTGTTGGCAAGAAAAATAATATTTTTAATAAACACATGACAATGCTAATGTGACATGAAATGAATGACATGTGCTGTCATATCAGTATGTTGTTAATAGTGTAAGTACTAATGCCCCAATTGATAGTAATTGTAAAGTTGTGTTAATTAAAAAAAATTATAATTTGGCAATCCAAATAGAATAGCCCAAATAATTAGGTGATTATTTCGATATTTTACCTAAAATAAAATGCTTTTTAGTTTCAACTAAGTTGTTAATACAACTTGTAAAATTATGATATCCAACAAAATTACAACTTCTTTATGTATGTGAGTGTGAAATTGTTTTTTAAAACTCGAAGATCTTATTTAAAAAATTCATTGTAATAACTTCTAGTATAGTGAAATAAAAAAATGAGTCTCAAATCTTGCCTATCATATAATATATTATATTATTACATACATTAATGGTTAATACACACATATATATATTATAAGTTGGGCCAAGGGGTTACTCCTTCACCCCTCCCTCCACCCCAAGGGAATATAAGGCAAAAACTGTATAATTATCATATTTAATATAAAATTTATGAAACTATTCTCATGAACAATTTATTTTTTTTAGTACATATTATTCTCACAACAGATGGTATTCTTATATTCCTATGGAGTTGGGATAGAAATAAAATATTTTTAGATTTAATATATTTCTACAAACTATTTAATATTAGAAACATATTTTTAGTAATATTTTTTACAAATTAAATAAAAAAATAAACTATATTAAGGTTTATCATTAAGTATATATATATATATATAACTGAAAATCCACATACTTATACAAATATTCTAAACTTTTGTACCAAACACCCTTGCAAAAAGTGCGGAAGAAGTTGAAGCTACCACAAACCATCAAGTATCAACAATAATATAATAATAACAAGAACCATCCCATGCAAAAAAAAAAAAAATAATAATAAATATAATAATCCATCAAAGCATCCAAGGTACTACTACTATCACTACTATTACTACTACTACTACAACCGGACCATATAACATCAGCCTGTGCACTTGCAGACCAACTTTAATAAAGTGTTCCGGCAGAAGCGGTCAAAAAGAAACCAGTTCTCAGGTTTCATTCCGACCAGACAAAAGTCACAAAAGCCCTGACCTTTATCCGGTTCCAACGGACCAGCACATATCCCCTCCTTTTCCTTTTTTAATGAACACATGCATTACCAATCCAAACAACAACAACAGCAGCAGCAAACAGCAGCAGACAAAACCATGCAAAGCTTATAATCCATGTCGGCCATGGAATCTAGCTAAAATTTAGATTCCCCTTGTCTTTCTCTCCTTCTTGTTCCCCAAAAGCTCGGCCGCCGCCGCCGGCATGCGCCGCCCCTTCTTCTCCTTTTCTTTCCCACTTGTCTTCCCACCCTTGACCAATCCCATGCATGCTCCATTGCTCCCTTCTTTCCTCTCTCTCCTCGGGAACGCCATGCATCATTTCCTCTTCTTTTTTACTTTTTTTCTTACCTTTTTTTAAAAAAAACTTTTTTACGTAATATTTACGTACTTCTTATGTCACCATGCATGCTCTTTACTTTTCTCTCAATATTGTATGTATTTTTGTTTGCAATATTATCTCAAAAAATTACTATTTTTTTTATTTATATATATAAGACTATAAGAGTAAGTTTGTTTGTAACCATATATATATATATTATAAATTGTCATATTTAAAGCAAATCATACGTCTATTTAACTCACTATATCCTGGTGTTTATTTCAAAAGATTTCCCTCCTTTCTCTCTCTCTCTCTCTCTCTCTCTCTCTCTCTCTTTCTCTTTTCTATATATATATATATATATATATATGAGTGTGATTGTGATCACAAAGCATTTCTTCAAAGGGGTGAAGGAGTAGCTAGAGAGAATGGAAACAGAGATAGGGAATAGGGGATCCTCAATCCTTACCATGAAACCAGCGGCGGAGATCAAGGCATGCAAGAGTCATAGTGAGGCTGAGCGTCGCCGGAGACAACGCATCAACGGCCACCTTGCCACCCTCCGGTCTCTTCTTCCCTCCGCCACCAGAGTAATCCCCTCTTCAATTCCTCCCCCATATCTCAATATCTTTGCATGCATCATATCATTGTCTTTTTTCTTTTTATTTTTATTTTTATTTTTTGAAATAAACATCATCATATGATTGTTTTGACATGAGATTATTAGATTATAATATAGATAATATAATATCAATGAGTTTTTTGTGTACTAGTTTTTAAAAATAGATAAATTATTTCCCATATTCTCTATATTTTATTACACAGCTTTAATTTCTAACTAGTATATGTAAAATATAAAAATATATTTTTATTTTAAACTCAAAAAAGTTTATGGGTTTTTTCATTTAAACTAATTATACATTTAATAGATATATCAAAAAAAAGAAAAGAAATTGTTACATACATTTACTATAGAAATTAAAATGACAAGTGAAATGATTTTTTTTTTTTAAAAAAAAAGCAGCCTAAAGGTATTTTTGTAGAGTTTGGGAGTAGCAAATAATTTCTCTATTTTTTAAGGGGTGACAAACAAAAAAACAAAGGGAATTTTTAGAACTCATTCCATAGTTTCAAGCCTATGTGTATAAATATATATATTATTATTTCTGATCATATTCGTGGGCACGAATCTTGATGCACAGATGGACAAGGCAACGTTGCTCGGGGAGGTGGTGCGGCACGTGCGGGAGCTGAAAGGCCTTGTCGGTGACGTGGCACGTGACGTGCCGGGTGAAGGAGATGAGTTTGGAGTTGACGACTCGGAGGGTTCGGTCAGGGCTTGGCTTTGTTGTGCGGACCGGCCCGGTTTGATGTCCGAGTTGAGCCGGGCGATCGGATCGGTTCGGGCCAGAGCGGTTCGAGCCGAGATTGCTACGATTGGGGGTCGAACCAGGAGTGTGGTTGAGCTCGAGATGGTTGGGTCCGATCCGGTCGGACCGTTTCGGTCTAAACTCCAAGATGCCCTTAGATCGGTTCTTTTGGGAAGTGAACCCGGTTCACTTGTTAAGCGGCCCAGGCTCTCGGTCCGGTCTGGCACTAGTTAATACTTTCTAGTAAATTGAGAAAAAAAAAAAGGTATTTATAATCCTGACTAATTATGTGGACTGAACTTATTATTACAATTAATCACTGCTTAAAAACAGACAATATTGTTCAGCATTACACTTCCAGCAGATGTTTATCTCACACATATAGTAACAATCCAATTACATGAATGGATAGACAACTAAATTACATGAAGATTAC
The DNA here is from genome assembly GCF_009730915.1 of Dioscorea cayenensis subsp. rotundata. Lineage (NCBI taxonomy): Eukaryota > Viridiplantae > Streptophyta > Magnoliopsida > Dioscoreales > Dioscoreaceae > Dioscorea > Dioscorea cayenensis. The sequence goes on from NW_024088300.1 coordinate 13,391, forward strand.
AAAGTTACAACATGAACATTGAGGTGAAACGGATGAAGATAACGAAGAATGAAAAGTATTTCAAGACCAGAATGACCGGTTTTTAATTGCGTATTTGCTGCCGCCTTCGAGACCTTGTCGGTAGACGAGTGTCCATTTCTCGAATGAGCAATCGGTGAAGTCATAGTATCCGCCGTGAAGAGAGAGGGATCCTTCGTTCACTCTTTCTTCGATCCATGGGTATGTTAGCAGGTTCAGCAGTGAAGCATTAAGTGATTCCTAAGTAGGAATAGAAAATATATAAATATGGTTGAGATTTATCATATTTTGATAAGAGACTTAACTGAGTAAAAGTACTTCAGTCACAGAAACTAGTGATGGCAAATGGTTCATAGAATTTGTAGCCAAACAAAAGATGAGTATGCTGCACATTTCAGTAACTTGTGCCACAGAGTGGATCTTGTTGTGAACAATGCAATGCTAAAAGCTACTAATCAAGATGTTATAAGATCAAAAATGTTAAAACCTCGTCCATATGTGATTCCCAGTACATGAATCAGAGTTATCTAACAGAAGAACTAAAAAAAGTAAGGTTTGTGAAGCCAATCATAGATGCCGAGGGAGATGAAAACATGTTCAAGTGCGGTGAGCTATGCATAAGAAGGTTCCAAATATAAGACAGTTCAGTTCCCTAGTAATTCCTTGAAGAGATTACTATGTGGTATGTCTGTTTTCATCATCTGAATAAGAAAAGGCACAAAATAGTTAGAAAGTCTATTGTTTTGCATCTGCAATGAAGAAAATTACCTTCTCACAGTGTTTGCATTGCAACTCAAAGTTCAAGTTTCCAGCAACAGCTTCAGTGCTTAATCTTGCAGTCTTCCCGATAGAAACCCAATCTTTTATAAAGCTTCTGGCATTTGAGCATTAAACCGAAAAAGTTAATTGAAACTCATATCAATAAGACATGCCAACTAAAATAGAAGGGAAAGGAATCAGAGAAAAACAAATAGAGAAGGTGGCCCATCATTACTTGGATTTATCAGCCCTTTTCATACTCATGAGGGCCCTGATACCACCACAACGACTATGTCCAACAACTAATATATTTGCCACCTGAGTACAGGAAAAATATGTTAAAAATAGAAAAAGAGCAGGCATGCTGCTTGAAGGCAAACGAGAATACAAAATACACTCTCCAAAACATGATTAGATAAAACTAAATGGCTGCATATCAGAAAATATCCTTCACCTGAAGAGAGTTCACAGCAAATTCAAGTCCTGCACTGACTTCTGAAGCTCCATGCTAAAAGACATTAGCAAACATCAAAATTTATATGGAAAAAGAGCACATACAATGAAATCTAGAGTCACGACAAATGAAGATTTTCATTAAATTGCCAATACCTGAAAAGGGGGAACCAAATTCGCAATATTTCGTATGGTAAATGCTTCTCCTGGTTGAAATCCCAAAATGCTGGAAGGACAGACCCTAGAGTCTGCACATGCAATCACCATGAACTGCACTTGAAAGCGTTAGTTGGCATGAAATTATTCTTCTGCTTCAACCTTCGGACACAAATACGTAACATGAAAAGACTTGAGACTGCTTCGTAGTCAAATTACAAAGAAAATTTAGAATAGAACCCCAATTATAGTGTGTGCATTGCAGTAGTACCTTTGGTGTTTGGTTGTCAGAGAGATTTTGATAATGATCCAGATTCTCCCTGTTAATGACAAGCACAGTCAGCTGAAGGAGCAGATTATTTTAGTTTCTTAGTGAATATTAAGATGACACTGCTTTCTCACTTACAAATATACTTGATTCTTGAAATGTAGAAACCTATCTTTTAATTCCTCAAATGGATCCATGGTATCATCTTTTTCCTCAATTGTAATCTTCTGCTTCTCCTTCAGCTCTGCGGTTAGCTCAAGAGGCTCTTTTGATGCCTGTACAGTCAGACTAGTTTTCCTCCTGGATGAAGAAATACTTCAACATTCAGATGTACCAAAATCACCAACATAGCAATTGAAGATCAGCAGTGGGCAACACATTCCTGATGCCAGATGATCCTATGTTACCTAGCTTTATTTTGGAAAAAAAAAATCATCTCCTTTCTCTCTCACTCTCCATCTTAATTTTTTAGTTTTCAATCTCAATCTTATATTTTTTTTATAATTACCTTATCTATTTTGTAACTTTTTAAGCTCCCTTTTTTATATCTTTATAAATTATTTTATATATTCCAAATCTTTTTAATAGTGATTTACATGATTTCAAAAACTCTATTGTCGTCTAAATGAAATTGTAATATGATTTAAATCCCTCATCTTAAGTTTTATTTCTTTAAAAATAACTTAAAATGAGATTCACAATGTCTATACAACTACACACCTAAACATTTGTTCGCTGAAATGTTCTTCACTTCTCAGACATTGGCACGTGTGTGTGTGTATAACTATGCTCATGTCCACATATCTTGTTTTTATTAAATTTCAATGTCGGGTACTCCCGGATACCCGTGCCCTACTAACACTGGATCAAGCAATGCATCACAAGCAAGAAATTCTGAGTTACTTCATGATCTCAAGAGAAAGAATTATTTCTCAATTAAAAAAAAAAATCAATTTCAGTTTTTCAGGAATCAAGTCATGGTACCTACAACAAGTATGGCACATCATCTTTGCTTATTGTTAATGCAAATAAATTATTTCCCAATGAACATAAATGACCTGGAAAAGTTGATGCTAATAAAACACCACTCAACCTCCCTAAATATTATATATTCGTGAAATAAGACCCAAAGACAAGCTTGTCACCAGCAATTCCACCCATCAAAAATTCCATTTCATTTACATAGTTTTACTTGAATTTCAAATTTACAGATTAGAACTAGCACAATATCCACTGGTAGGTCATATGTAAATACTGCTAAGTGCTCTACAGTGGTAGTCCACATGGTTAAACATCGCTTATATCATGGTGATCACTGATATCATAGCAAACAAAAGCAAAATACACTTCCCAGTAAAATTCAGGAAACAACAGGCTGTGAATCAACAACATATTTAGAACATCTCAGACAAAATTCCAGATTGAGGCAACAATACAGAACTTAAAATTCCTTTGACCTGATAAACTACAAGTCATATAGCCTTTATTCAGATGTGTTCTGGGATTTAGGACTTCAATCGGAGCAATGACATAGTTAATGGCTCACCATATAATTCCTCAAAAGATCTTATCTAATCTAATCATTAGACAGTTGACAAACAATAGAGAACATCAAAGTTTCTTATATTGTTTAGAATTTTTTATCTAAAATCCCACCAAGTCGTTCATGAGGCAATTTGGGGTAAATATAGCACAAATCTCCTCTTCCTGGCAATTAATGTTCAATTAAATTTCTCCCACCATGTAAAGATAAACAGCATATCATATATGTGAAGAGAAACAATGATAAGAAATAACTATGAGTGGCTTTGTGGGCATGTGCGTGTTAGTCACATGTTGACTTATGTTATATAGATATATTAGCATATATATTATTATGTTAGTATATAAGGATATATTAGCATATATTATTATGTTAGTATATAAGGATATATTAGCATATAATATATGCTAATAAGATCATCTCTCATCGAGTTGGATATGAGGTATATATAACTCAGGATTTTCTTATTGTTTTCTTCTTGAGACGAGCTTGAGAGTTGTTCAAACCATCAGAGATATTCTTCATAGTGGATTTCAATTCCCGACCCCCGTGGAGACGTAGGGCAAGAGTGCGAACTCCACGTAATTACTGCGTCGTGGTTTGTGTGTGTTTATCTTTCTTTCTCTATTATAGTCCCTATCTTTGCATGCGTTTTTGGAGACTAACCTCGACAGGGTTATTGGGACATCTACGGGTGTGTTAGTGCTTCGAAAGGGGTCTTAAGTGAAGCATTAAGTCCCCCCAACAATTGGCATCAGAGCTATTGGTTTATAGCTTGGGTAAATTTCTGCACACAAGGTGTTCGACAAAAATTCTCGAAAGATGTCTTCACTTGGTAATGCTAAGGTTGGGAAGTATGAGATCGAGAAGTTCAATGGGAAGAACGATTTCTCCCATTGGAAGATGCAAATGAAGAATTTGTTGATATCACAAAAAAACTACACAAGGCACTTTTTGGGGAAAGAAAAGAAACCCAAAAGAAATGAGTGATGAAGATTGGGAAGATCTTGATATGGAGGCACGCTGCAGCTATTATTTTTGTGTTTGGATAGGGATGTCGCCTTCTTGGTGAATGACGAGGCGACAGTGACTAAGCGTGTGGTTGAAATTAGAGTCCAATTTCATGACCAAAACCTTGACAAATCGCATCTACTTGAAGGCCAAGTTGTACACTTGCAAAATGGATGAAGGAACTTCAATCCGGGATCACATAAGCAAGTTTGAAAGGATAGTTTCAAATTTGAAGGATGTGGAGGTCAAAGTAGAGGATGAAGATCAAGCTATTCTTTTGCTACTTTCTTTGCCACCATCATTTGAGAACCTTGTACAAACATTGATGCTTGTGGGTGAGACACTCTCTATGAACGATGTTAGAACATCACTCTTATCTCGATGATCTTCGGGAAGATGGCTACGGTGGAAGAGTGGACAAAGAGCAAGCACAAGGATTGTTTATAAGGGAAGGTCAAATGAAAAGGGGAAGGTGCAAAAGAGGGAAATCAAGATCAAAAGTCAAGACCTATTGCAAAAAGTAGTATGCTACAATTGCGGAGAGCTTGGGCATTATAAAGGCCCGATTGTTCCAATAAGAAAGTAAATTGGAGGAAGAAGAACAACAAAAAAATAACAAGGGAAAGCGGTCAAAGAAGAAGCAAGCTATGCTTCGGGGATGAGGACAATGATGAATGCTTCATGGCCAATCAAGGTGAAGACATTTCTGGGAAATGGATGCTCGATTCGGGTTGCTCTTATCACATGTGTCCAAATAGGAAGTGGTTTACAACCTATGAGAACATTGATGGTGGTAATGTATTGATGGGCAATGATCATACTTGCAAAACAGTTGGGCTTGGTTCAATTAGAATCAAGATGCATGATGGGATTATCAGAACCTTGACAAATGTAAGGCATGTTCCAGATTTGAGGAAGAACTTGATTTCACTTGGTGTATTGGAATCCAGTGGGTGCAAGATTGTGGCCTACAAGGGAATTCTAAAAGTTGTTCGAGGCTCCATGGTGGTGATGAAGGGTGTTTGTCATGGTAATCTATATGCTTTGTTGGGTATGACAATCACAGATAATGCAGCAATTGGGATTTCCAAAAGCAGTAACCTATCAGATTGTACTAAACTTTGGCACATGCGTCTTGGACATATGTCAGAAAAGGGTTTAACTCTACTTGGAAAGGAAGGTTTGTTGAAGAACTTGGAGAAACCTTGCATGGACTTTTTGTGAGCACTCGTGTGTATGGGAAGGCACACGAGTCAAGTTCACCACAAGCAAGCACAAGAGTAGAAGACTATTAGACTATGTGCACATGCGGACGTATGGGGGCTGGCTAAAGTTGCTTCAAAAAGGGGTTCCAGATATTTTGTCTCATTTATTGATGATTACTCAAGATATGCTTGGGTATATTTTATGAAACATAAGAATGAAGTATTTGAGACATTCAAGCGGTGGAGAGCAATGGTTGAGAAAGCGAGCAGGTAGAAAGTTGAAGACAATCGAGTCGGATAATGGTACGCAGTACATCGAAGGTGTCTTCGAGGAGTTTTTGTGATCAAGAGGGTATTGTTCGACACTCGACGATTAGGAATACACCACGCCAGAATGGGGGTTGCAGAGAGGTCGAACCGTACATTACTTGAGAGAGCAAGATGTATAAGATCTAATTCGGTTTGGGCGGAGAATGGTGGGGCGGGAATCAGTGGCAACAACATGCTATATAGTGAACAGAGCTCCACATTCCACCCTCGATGGTGACACACCCTACAGACTATGGTCAGGAGAACATGCGAACTATAATGTTCTTAGAATTTTTCGGTTATACGACTTTACTATCATGTGAAAGAGAATAAAGCTTGATCCTAGAGCCAAGAAAGCAATTTTTCTTGGGATATGCAAAAAGGAGTGAAAGGCTATCGCCTTTGGTGTATGGAAGATTCAAAGTTTATAATCGGCAGGATGTTACTTTTTGATGAGAATTCCATATTAGCTTTGCCTAAAAGCTATGAAGCCTCTTGATGGTGATGGTGATGAGTTAACAACTAACACCCAAGTGGTGGAGATTGATGGATCCGAAGACCAACCATGCCCCGACCATGTTCATGAGAATGTTGTTGTAAATGAACATAAGGAGGTTCATAAACATAATACACAAACACTACAAAGTAGAAAAGCAGTCTTTGGCTACTACTAGGCCAAAGCGGCAAGTTAAAAATGGTTCGAAGTTTGGGTCGGATGAACCTCCCGAAACACTATGGGACAGTAAATTTGGTTGAGTATGCACTCTCGGTGGAGAATGATGAGCCAGGTCACTTTTAAAGCAAGCTATCGAAGATGAGAATAGTGAGAGATGGTTGGTTGCGATGGAGGAAGAGATGGAATCTCTTCGGAAAAAAACCAAACATGGGAAGTTGTTCCGTTGCCCATTGGTAAGCATGCTATAGAGTCGTAAGTGGGTGTACTAAAGAAAAAAAGGAAGATTCATCTAAATCTTGTGGCACAAGGTACAAGGCAAGACTAGTTGCCAAAGGGATTTGCTGAGAAAGAAGAGGTGGACTACAATGAGATATTTTTCTCCGTGAGTGAAGCACACCTCTATCCGTGTATTGTTGAGTTTGGTAGCTCGTGGTGATCTTCAGTCCGAACAACTTGATGTTAAGACGGCCTTCTTACATGGTGACTTAGATGAGGAAATTTATATGCATCGACCCGGAAGGGTACAAACTCGAAGGAAAAGAGAATCAGGGTTTGCGCTTGAGGAAATCACTTTATGGTTTGAAGCGATCGCCTCGACGATGGTACAAGCGCTTCGATACTTTTTATGCTCAAGAAGGGTTACTCCGAAGCAAGTATGATTGTTGTGTTTACTTTCGTAAGCTTTGTGGTGATGCATATATCTATCTCCTATTATGCGTGGATGACATGCTCATTGCTAGCAAGAGCAAGGTGGAGATAGATAGGTTAAAGTCTCAACTCCGCAAGGGAGTTTGAGATGAAGGATATGGTGACCCGCCAAGAAAATACTGGGTATGGAGATCAAAAGAGAGAGGTCGAGCCGTAAGCTATTTCTACATCAGAAGGGTTACCTTGAGAAAGTAATATCACGGTTTGAAATGCAAGATGCTAAGCGGTGGTGACTCCATTGGCCCCACATTTTCGTCTCTCTAGTAAGCTATCTCCCACGATTGATGAAGAAAAAGAACACATGGCTCGTGTTCCTTATGCTTGTCGCGATGAGGCGCCTAATGTATGCGATGGTATGTACACGTCCGGATATTTCCATAAGCGATCGATGTGGTTAGCGGATTCATGGCAAAATCAGGAAGGCTTCATTTGGAAGCGGTGAAATGGATTCCGAGGTACTTGAAGGGTACCATTAGCATGGGTTTGTGTTTTGGTGGAGAAAGATGTCGATTGAGTGGGTTTGTGGACTCGGATTATGCAAGTGATCTAGACCGTGCGTTCCACTCGGTTATGTATTTCGGATATTTGGTGCTCCAGTTAGTTGGCGATCGATGATTACAAAGCCACGGTGGCACTATCTACCACGGAGGTGAGTATATGGCCGTGGCGAAGGAGTGAAAGAAGCTTTTGTGGTTATGGGGTTTGTTAGATGATTTGGGGATTGAGCAAGGCCGCGGTGGACTTGGGATGTGACAGTCAGTCGCAATTCATTTGGCTAGAAATCGGGTGCACCATGCTCGTACTAAGCATATCGATGTCGGTATCATTTTTGTGCGGGATGTAATAGAGGAAGGCTCTATCTCCTTCATCGAAGGTGCACACCAAAGGTGACATCGCATGGACATATTCACCAAAGTTGTTCCAGGAGCAAGTTTCAACATTGTTTGAACTTGCTCGATCTTGATTATGCTAATAAGGGAATTTTGGGGTTGGGAATCGACTATTTGAGTTTGGTGAAGATGTTCTATCTTGATGGTCTCGGCATGAAGAAATCCTGATTCGTTCCACATTTGGTATCAAATGAGAAGCGAGGTGGAGAGTGATGAGAGAAAGCAATGATAAGAAATAACTATGAGTGGACTTTGTGGGCATGTGCGTGTTAGTCACATGTTGACTTATATTATATAGATATATTAGCATATATATTATTATGTTAGTATATAAGGATATATTAGCATATATTATTATGTTAGTATATAAGGATATATTAGCATATAATATATGCTAATAAGATCATCTCTCATCGAGTTGGATATGAGGTATATATATCTCGAGTTTTTTCTTTATTGTTTTCTTCCAGAGACGAGCTTTGAGAGTTGTTAACCCATCGAGAGATATTACTCTCATGGTGAGTTCGATTGGACCGATGGAGGCGTGAAAGCGAGTGCGGCGCACGTAATTCTCGTGTCGATGGTTTTGTGTGTGTTTGTCTTTCTTTCTACATTATAGTCACTATCTTTTGCGTGTGTTTTGGAGACCTAACCTTGACAGGTTATTGGGACATCT
>NW_024088301.1:0-19166 GCF_009730915.1 Dioscorea cayenensis subsp. rotundata
GTTACGTATTGCCTCCTATTATACTTTCGCTTCTTACTTGAAAAAACACACGTGACCACAACTCCTTATCTTTTGGGTTCACTGTATCTGTATATAAAATGATATTTATGCTTCATATTCAATAAAAATATGGGTGCATCATCAGCATTTACTATAATATTATGTCACCTAAAAAAGAGCAATGATAGTGGTGATATTGAACCATGGTTGCCTTTATTTTACAAGAGAATCACATTCTTTTGGTTTATACTTGCATCAGTTGCATGCCAACATACACCTTTAAAATGAGATATGCATATAGAATATGAAACATAAATTGATCAAGATATGATAATTTATCTTTTCTGTATTTTTACTTACAAATGTCCTAGAAAAATAAGACAAATTAAGTTGATATTCGTTTGCATAGTTTAAAAAATAATTTTAACAATAACGCTTTTTAAAAAATAAAAAATAATAAAATCTACTTTTGGTCTCCCAAGGTAAAATTCTTTTTTTTTAAAAAAAAAATTTTATACACTTAATTTTGTCTGTTGGCTTCTTATTTTCTGCTTTTTAACATAAATTGCATTCATCTATTGAGTCATATATATTTATTGTTTTATTTTATCAACTCTATTTTCTTTGTCTATCACAAGGCTTTTATCAAAATTGGATATTTTTTTCTCTTCATTTTTGACGTTGAGGCATTTCATATTTAAACAAAAATATATAAAACATTCTTTCATGAAAAAAAAGAAAGAAAACGACGGACAACCAGAGCAGTTTGAGGGTCAAACTTGTCAATCCAAGTATTTGTTACAAGGAACCATGCATTAAAACCTCATGTACATTGAACTGAGAAAAGTTAAGAATAGAAATAATCCCCCTCATAATATTAAGAAAATTGATTAAAAATTAATTACTCTAATTGATCATAATCTAAACGAGGAAATTAGCATCAAGTTGTTCATTTTAATAAATAACTAGGGGACCATTTGCTTTCAAATTATGGAAAAGTATAAGTGGACCTTTTCCTCCCTTCCCAACATGTCTCAAGCAACTCAATATTTGGACTTGTTCTAATAGTTAGACACTTTAACCACCACTAATAAACTAAAGTATAAGTGGACCTTTTCCTCCCTTCCCACTCAATATTTAATGTCAATGAAGACATACTCTCAAAATTCTAACATTCAAACAAGAAAAACTGAATGTTAGGTTGCGGAAAAAAAAAAAAAAAACCATGTGTGTATGACCTTAAACAATACTTTCAAAACAAATTAATTCAAGACCACTTCTTGGGCTGCTTAAAAAGAACTCTTCATCCTCTTTTCTCTATAAATACCTTGCACACTTTCATTCCATAATTCTATAATTCCATATTTATATTCTAATAAAATCTTCGAACAAGATCGAGCTTTGAAATTATGTCGGAAATAATTAAAATCCAACCCCCGACATACGGAAACCTAATCACCGTGCTTAGCATCGATGGAGGTGGGATTAGAGGGATTATTCCAGCAACCATTCTCTCCTTTTTGGAAGCTCAACTTCAGGTATTTGTTCTAATTAATATTGTCACAGTTATCACTAGTAGCCCTATTCCTAAAGTTTACGTACTGCACAACTATGAATGCATGCATGCATGCATGCATGGATAGTTTTGAAATCTTTGTGATAATTTTTGTTGTGTTTGTGATAAAGGAATTGGATGGAGAGGATGCAAGGCTTGCAGATTACTTTGATGTGATATCAGGAACAAGCACTGGAGGGCTTGTGACTGCCATGATAACAGCACCAAATGATAAAAAACGTCCACTGTTTGCTGCTAAGGATATCAAGGCTTTTTATCTTGAACATAGTCCGAAGATTTTCCCACAACCTAATTGGTATGTATGTATGTATACATATATCTTGTATTAATTAGAAGTACTTCTGATGTATTTACAATGAAAATACTATTTGAGAATTAGGGTTAAAAGCTTTAGCTAGTGTTTCCCCTTGATGTTGGAAAGAAGACTTTCAATGTTGTTTATGGCCATACAAATAATTCTCTTCTTAAATATCATGACTATAATTATTATTATTATATTTTTATTATTAAGATAGTCATTTAATTAATATATATCCAGGGAATAACTTTTATTATTTTATATTTTTGACAATTATCAGCTAAGGTTTTAACAATGGAGTTGTGAAAATTTTGAAAATATAAAACATAATTATTTTAAATCAATTATTATTATTATATATATATATATATATATATCTCATTGGCTATAACAATTTATTATATATATATATATACACGCACCTCTAAAAAAAGTTACTGTGATAGCGATCTTGTACTTGATCTTATTATTCTTATATATATTTAAAAAATAATAATAAATAAACTACTAATTTATTTATTCTCATATATTGTCATGTATGCAAGTGGATCATATCCTAACAAAAGTCAAGTTAGGTAAGTAATAAAAAGAAGAAGAAAAAAACATAAGACCTGCACGTCATGATAAGTTTATATATATTTATAAAAAAAATTTAATTAATTGAAAATAAGTCAGAGAAGACTAGACATTTAGCCGGTTGGTAGTCAAGAAAAATACAGCTTGATTCATTCAAGTACAAACCAGAATTAAACTGTGAAAATGTCTCTTGTATAATTAATAAATTAATTAATAGTTTGTGTTAATTATTTAACGTGCATTGCAGGGGATTTCTTGGGGAAGCTTTTAGTATCGTCAAAAGACTTGGTGGACCAAAATACAATGGCAAATACCTACATAAAATTATCAAGGAAAAATTAGGCAACTTGAAACTACATGATACTCTCACCAACATTGTCATACCAACCTTTGATATCAAGCAGCTACAGCCAACTATATTTTCGTCCTATGAGGTTAATTAATTCTTCAATATCTTTATATGCTCATATTGAATATATATATATATATATATTGTTCTTAAATTGTATAAAAATTACTTACTGCAGGTGAAAAACAATAACAGTTCAATGGATGCTGATCTTTGTGATATCTGCATAAGCACATCAGCAGCTCCAACTTATCTTCCTGCTCATTACTTTCAAACAACAACCTCGGAAGGGAAAAGTAGGGAATTTAATCTTGTCGACGGCGGTGTTGCAGCGAATAATCCGGTATTTACATAGATTAGAACATTCATTTGGACTTCTCTTTTAAAACCAATGACTTCATATAAAGAAACATAATTTGAGATCATTTTCAATCATGCATTTATTTTAAATTAAAAATAATATTATGATTTAATCTTGTTTACCAATCATAATATGTGATGTTCTCATAATGTTTAGGCATTGGTGGCTATAAAGGAAGTGACAAAGCAAATATTCAAAGGAAACCAGGACTTCTTCCCTATCAAACCAATGGACTTTGGTAGGTTTTTGGTGATTTCATTAGGGACTGGAACTGCAAAGAATGAAGAGAAATTTAATGCTAAGATGGCAAGCAAATGGGGGGTTTTGAGCTGGTTGATAGCTGGAGGTTCAAATCCACTTATTGATGCATTCACTCATGCTAGTGGTGACATGGTTGATATTCATATTTCGGTTGTTTTCCAAGCTTTACGATCAGAAGAAAACTATTTGCGTATTCAGGTATGAGCTGCTCTGATCGAATATAATTAATATGTGAAGTAATAATCTCAAATGTCTATAATATTAATGATTGAATTTTTCTTATTGTTTTCAGGATGATACATTACGTGGGACGATATCATCGGTGGATGTTTCTACAAAGGAGAACTTGGAAGGCCTTGTGAAGATCGGTGAGGATTTGCTGAAGAAACCAGTTGCGAAGGTGAATCTTGAAACAGGAGTTTTCGAGCCTACGGCGAATGAATCCAATGAGCAAGCTCTTATTAGGTACTTCAACTGAAAGATTGTATGATTATATATTTCTATCATTAATTATCATGGTTGTTTTGATTACTAATTCTTGGTTTCTTGTTTTAATTTGTTATATATGTATAGGTTTGCAAAGAAACTTTCGCATGAACGGAGATTGCGCGAAATGAGATCACCCCTCACCAAAGGAACAAAGCAAATTTTAATTGATACAAATTAAGTTTATATACATCTAGATACATATTACTCGATCTATTTAATTGTAGTAAATGTAGACTTTAATTCTTGAGTAATCATTGGTCATTATGTATACGTCTGTATGACTTGAAGTCTTGAACCAAACAAATAAGAAATAATTCAGTCAAAATAAGCATTGAAGAAAGATCAGACCAAAGCATTCTTTCTCACAGTGCATGCAGTTTGAAGAGATGAAACACATGTTCCTCCTCTTAGTCTCAAAAAGCTTCTCTTTTCTCTTCTAATCTATATTTTTCTTTAGGCCCAAAGGAATTTTTAGTTCCAACGAATAAAAACATATATATACACCTTATTTGATAAACACTCTATTTGATTGTGATAATAAATGCAAACTTAATTTATTACAATTGTATACTCATTTATCATCCTTATATGTGTATATAAGGCTTGAATCTGAACATGGGGAATTTAAATTTAATTGAGGCAAACATTGAAGAAAGAGACCAAACGATTCATAAGAGTGAAAGCATTCTCACAATTAGGCTTCAAGAGATGAAACACATGTTCCTCCCCTTGAGTCTCAAAGAGCTCTACTTCTCCATTCCAATCTATATTTTCCCTCAACTTCTCATAATAAACTCTCCCTCTTTCCTTGAGAAAGTCCATCTCTGCAACACAAACAAGCACACGCTTGCAAGCCAATCCAGACAAGCTCGGTGCACCATCTGCCACAGGGTTAAGAAACGGATCATCGACGCCTTTAGAGTGTGGGCACACTAAACTCCAAAATGATTTCATCAAATCCCTCAACTTCTGATCAGTACTCTCCAATCCCACCACTGTTGATCCCCAAAATCCAGGATGAATCAACACCATCCCTTCAATTGAGTTCTCTCTGGCACGCAGAGCCATTTGATGAGCTATGTTCCCTCCGGCGCTATCACCGGCCAAGAAAACACGACCAAAATCACCATGATCAATGAGTCATTGCTCGTCGCCACCGTTAACATGAGATAACACCCATTGAAGAGCTGTCCATGAATCATTGAAAGCAGTAGGGAGAGGAAACTCTGGTGCAAGTCTATACTCCACTGACACTCCAAGAACTTTTGCATGGAAAGCAAGAGAGTTGAGATAATTGTGGTAAGTCGGAGAAGAGACGCTTTTGGTGCAGAAGCCGCCGCCATGATAGTAGATAAGTATGGGAAGTTTCTTGGTAGGTTGTGATGTTATTTCTTCAGGGAGATAGAGACGTACAGAGACTCCGGAGATTGTTTCAATGATGATGTCTTTAGAGGTGTGGACCCCGCCCAAAGTTAGAATAATCAAAGCATTGTTTTTTTCTGATGGGGGACGTATTGAGGAGATGACATGCGCGTTCATGCGGAAGTGGGATTCGAAGTAATAAGGGTATTTTAGTAATTCGCCGGGCAGTGGAGTTTTTAGGTTCTTGGGCTCAGTCGATGGGAAGCGGGCCAACAAACACAAGTCACGAGTTTGCACGACAGAACTCGTGAGTCATCATGATTTCGCCAAATTCCATCGTTTAGGCTCAAAACCCCTGATTTTCTTATTTTTAGTAATAATTGATTTCGCCATTTCTTTGGCTAGAAATCTACGATTTGTAAGTCGTTTATGGCGTTAGTCTTTATTTTGTTAACTCTTTTTATTTCTTGCGGTATTTGAAAATTTACCAATTACGGTATATTTTTCGAATTATCTCCGCTTTTAGGATTATTTTTCATATCTTTGATATTTTTTTCCTATTTAATGTAAGCCTATAGGGCAGAGGAATTCAGTTTTGTAATAGTTATTCTCTTGAGTAATAAAATTTACTCTCTTTCCAATTCCTGGCTATCTTTGATCAACAGGTTTTGAAGGCTTGTACTGGGTATTCGTGCGCGAATCAACAGTTCGAGTATATCGCTGCATCATTTTCCCTTATTTCCCTTCCCTTTTGTCAAGTTGCTCTCAAATCTAGTGAGAATGATGTGGACCCCGCCCATGCATTAAACCTTGCTTAGGATGCTAATCATTTGTTTTCTTTTTCCCTTAATCCTTCTTCTCCTTGTCATCTTGCTGTTAAAATTTTGTTAGAATGAGGAATTCCCGGAGGATTTTTTTGGGTTCCATCACATCCATGTTTTGCTATCAAACCAAGTTTCAACCTCCTTGCCTCCTTCCTCCCTCCCTTGCTTTCTTCATCTCCTTGGTTTCCATTACTTCTCCACTTAGAGCTTCAAAGGTGAGGAGCATTACGGAGCACTATAGCAATCGGTGATCAGGCCGGAGAGGAGATCGTCATTGCCAACTTGTCACCAAACCTAGAGGTATAGTTATTGATGATTGTCCACCTCGATCAAAAGCTTAACCTCCCATTCATAGCATGTTTGTATGCCAAGATGAAAACTTGTTTGTTTATATGTTTATGTTTGCTTCAAGATTTTTACCCCTTTTGAAGGAATATATATAGGCATATATTTTTGCATGAAAACTATAGCCTTTTGTTAGTATACATATATACTTATATTTACATGAAAACCTACAGCCATTTGAGTGTTTATATGGCCATATTCTTGCATGAAAACCTGCAGCAAAACCTGCAGCCATATGAGTGTTTTTATGGGCATATTCTTGCATGAAAACCTGCAACCTGTTAATGTTTTTTTAAACTCATTAGAAACCCAAGCTTTATGCTTGTAAATTATTTGTTTTGCATGTATTCTTGTTTCTTTCAAGCATGCTTAAGGGCCAACTAGTGCATGCTTAGAAGAACACACTCACCTTCTAAATTCTGCAACCTTAGGATGTGTGTTTTTGCATTTGAGAGTGACCTTGCAGTCCTTGTGTGATCTTAGGTAGTTGCCTTGATGATGACCAACAACCCTAGTTATGTTGTTCATTTTATGTTTTAATTGGTTAATTATTTCTTGAGTTGTAATGGTTGCCAATCCTTGGGTTATAGGACTACTTGAGAAGTGGCTTTGGGTCTTCACATTGTGTATTGGAGTAGAGTATTTTCAAAGTAAGGAATCCCTTGAACTCTTGTATTTAAAATTTTATTATTTTTGAGTTTATTTTATATAAATGTTCTGAAAATTTATTATGATTATTCTTTGAAATTATTTTGGAAATGCCATCACATTTTATTACTTATGTTTTACATAAATAACTCTTAGACTTAGTTGGAAGCATGGTTTTTACCTTAGCAATATTTATATTTATTTATTATTATTTTATCATTATTATTTTTCTTATGAGATTTTTGTTTTAGTGAAAGCTTGGTATTTCTTATGTCTTAATGTGGGAATCCGGCCAAAGCTGGAAGTTGGCATTTTCATATATATATATATATATATATATATATATATATATATATATATATATATATATATATATACATATGTGTGTATTGATTATTATTCATTTATTTATTTTGTATTCTTGGCTTGAAAATGGGTATATTCTTATACATATAATTTATTTATTTTTTATTTTAATTTGAATACTTGAAAAATATCTGTGAATATTCTATTTTCTTGGCTTTGAATCTGTCTAAATATTTTGGTATCCAAATGAGCGATATGCAACCCTGTCAATGGGGGGTTAAACCCTGACCTTGTCGACAAATAATTTTGGGAAAACGAGACTGCAGTTTCGCACCGTGTCCGTTCGGTGAAATAATCAACGGCCATCTGTATTCAGTCTCGGGTCACCGAGGGTAAATAAATGATTTCTGTTATTTTGGCTCGGGTCTGTCACCGAGGATAAACAAATGACCTTTGGCACTGACAGTGAATTTGGAGACACACACACTTGAATCCGTTACTTTTTGGCTTTGCTCCTTTTGATTTTGATTTTCTGCAAAAACACAAATATTTGTCCTGCCTTGAAATTTCTGTATTTTTGATATCGTATTTCTGGGTTTTGAATTTCGGTAAATCATATTTGGATTTGGAAATATCCTTTCATTAGAATATTTCACTTTGTATTTTGTTTTGTTTAAATTATGTTTTGAAGACTTATGCTCATTTCTGGCGAATTATTATTTGCATTTCCGAAATCTGGTTTTCTTTTGATTTCAGTTATCTTGAATAGCATTATTACTTGAGAACTATATCTCTGATAAATTATTTATTTTGTACTTGTCTAAACTCTGTTTAAACTTTGAATTATTCTTAATATCAGATATCGAGTTTCATAAACCATGTTGTTTTAAACAATTTCTGGATTACTTACTGGGCTAGTGAGCTCATGGATTTTCTTTAAATCTTTTTCAGATCATGAGTGATAGACCGGCGTGGATCTTGAGAGATTGTTTGTAGATGTTGTCTTATCTGTTGTAAATTTTAAGTTCTTGTTATTGTGTATCCCTGTATTTTGTATTTTGGACTTCTTTATCCAAGTATTGTGTACTTTGTAGAGTTTGTAATCTTGTAACTCAGTTGGGTTATTATAGTTTTGCCTATCCTTAGCCAGGTTCTGAGGCCTTGCAGGTCTATGGGGTTCACGCCCTGTGGGTCTGCGGCCGTTTGTCCGCGCACCGGATCCGGCGAGCCGGGTTCGGAGCGTGACAAGAGGAGAAATGTGTGATAGGGTCTTTGCCTGGTGGCTCCCTGTCAGTGCCCTTGAGACGTTCGACATGGCCATCCTCATAAACACGGATTACAGGAGAAGCATATTTGAGCTGGAGTTTGCTCATGGAGTCCATGAATGGAGAGGGAGAGGATTAGGGTTAGGGTTTTGGTTGATCAGAAGTCTAGACTCACTTACACGTTTAAAGTGGATGTTTTCTTGGTGCAATGCAACTAGTTTTCTACTTGTTTTAAGTGGTGCCTTGAAAATGCTTTCTGCATGTAAAACTAAATAGATAGAAATTGCCGAAGTTCTCAATTTCTAACTGTTGTTGCTATCCATGAGTCCATCTAACAACATTTTTTAAGAAATACATAGAAATGCTCAACTAATCAGTTAAAAGGTTTAAGAAAATATTATTCTCTCTCTCTCTCTCTAAGAAATACATAGAAATGCTCAACTAATCAGTTAAAAGGTTTAAGAAAATATTATTCTCTCTCTCTCTCTCTCTCTATATATATATATATATATAAAAGATATATAAGGATCCGAAAACAAGATATGAAACCAAAGTTATGAAGAGCCAAAAGCCTGGAATTATATTTTATCATTAATTTTCATTACTAAAAAAAAGGAAAATTTAAATTTGACCTTTGAACTGATCAACATTAAGTTCCGTTTTGTCCTCCCGGCTCACATTGCTAGTGGATGTAAGAATGAAACATATATCATATTATTTGATAGTTTATTTTCATTAATGGTTGACAATTTAATACTCTATAACAAATCTTCTTTTATATCTCTCCTAAAGCTTCGATCTCCATCCACAAATTCTAACACTGAACCAATTTTATGTCACTGCTACTTGACAGAATTTTAATCTGTATGGATTTTTTTTAGAATAAAGTGAATAAATTATAAATATGTATTAGGATTAATTTTTCTGATTAAATTATATATATATTCAAAATTTTTGCAATATCAACTCTCGGTAAAATTTTTGGTCAAGCACGCATTACTTGTTGAGCTATCATCAAATGCAACAGTACATTTTCAAAAACAAATATTTACATTTACAAAAAAGTTTACATTTGATATATATAGAAAGGAAACCATCCAATTTTTGTCTGCACTGTACTGTATCTTAATCAATCACAATCATCAATTAAATTAAATCCAACCGGAAAGACATAACACCAACCCGTTCATTCGAAGTACAATTGTTGATTACTGTTTTGATCACTATTTATGAACCTGTCTCTCTCTGTCTCTCTCTTCTCAATATCTCTCTACCCTTTTAAATTATAAGGACGTCCCCGTGAACGTCCCCAGAATACATTTACTCATATATATATTTATATATTACAAAAAGCGACAAGCGTCATCTCATAAAGGGTGTTAAAGAGACAAGCAGGTATAGTGAGTGTACTAATTACGGTAGCTTTATTATCCTCTAAAGATTTATCATGTGGGGTGAGCTAACACATGGGCAATTAGAACCTACCACATCTGTTCAAGATGATATATATATTAATGATCACAACCCCACAATGGTAAATTTCTTTATTTTACAATCTTAGAAGGACGGATAGTCCCGATGAACAGTTGGTGAATAGTGGATGCACGAATAATTTTCTTATTTGTTTATTTATTTATTTTGTACTTGAGATGTTGACATACATTAATAATATGTCTGGGTGAGAATTCTACGGCGAGATGTTTGCCTTGCCTTTATTGGGCTTGACATGTTCGGCTCATATGAACACATTGATTATGAGAGAAGCATATAAGAGCTACAGTTCATTGACGGGGAGTTAATCTAAATTCTTTAAGTCTGATTCTAAGTTTGAGCACAAGTTGAAATCTAATTCTGACCGATCTGAGTCTGAGCAAAAATTTGGGTCTGATTTTGAGTCTAATCTCTATGAAAAATTTTTATAATTTTAAAAATCACAAAAATCATATCACAAGCTTTTCATATTGAGTTAAATAAAATTTAAATCACAAACTATATCCCCACCACGGCATCAATTAACTTCAATATAAGTTATAACTTTAATTTTCAACGAACAAATTCTTTATTTGTTCCACATACGATAAACAAACTTGACAACTAGCACTAATTAAGTTCAAGCAATGCTTAAACCTATCTACCGATAATGATAGTAACAGTGATTTCACTTGTACCTATAAAACTCTCTAAATATATAAATATTTTTTTGTTCCCCCATTTTTAGTGTACTTGCATCACAATAAGCATCACAATTGAACTCCATTTTTACTACTGGTACCCTTTCGAACCAAGAGTAGTTAAAGAGATGAGATTTCTCCTAACTTTGCCATACAGTTTAATTATGAAAATGTTTCATGTAACCAGGAGTCCTACTAACTTTGCCATACAGTTTAATTATGAAAATTCCAATACCAACAGTCTTACAAGATGTAGTATTTTCCATGAGCATAGCATTCTTAAATATTGTATCATACAATTAAACCTCCATAAATTAATAACCTCTCTAATTTAAATGATCTTTTCCCGGTCTAAACTTCAGCTAGTTTATAAAATTAGTAATTTTGAAAGATTAATTAGATAGGAATTTTTAGGATGACACAAATATAAATCTATAGTCCCGTTAATATCTTAAATTAATTATTCTCTAAAATAACAAACAAAACTAAGATAAATTAATTAGTAAAATATGAAAATATTGTTCTTTGTTTTTTTTTCTTGAAATTTAAATCTAGGTAAATTTCATCTCTAACTTTTCTCATTGCATTCAAAAGCTCTGATGTTTGTGTTCTCAAATTACGTACAACAAAAAATTGTGAAGAAATGTTGCCGTTATTAGTACTTCCTTTCGTGTGATTTGTCCCAAAGATATTGAATCATTCTCAATAGGATTTCAATGACACAAGCCATAATCTCTTCTAAGATTTGGATCTCTGACCATTCATCATTTTTCACTCAGGTAACAAGTACATGGTTGGCATCCATTTTATTGTGGTAACTGAAATCATTAATCATTTTCTCAAACTCATGAATGCCTTATTTATAAGTTGCTTCATTTAAGCTCCTTCAGGCTAGCTATTTCACCCCCAAACAAATTTTGCAGTATGGGAAACAATTTACTATTATCTCTTGTTAAACATTTAACATGCATCTAGGCTAAGATTGCAATATTGGTGGCATCTAAAACATTAATATTTTCTGGATCAAATTCTCTCAACTCATAACCTTCAAAAATCTTACACTAAATTAAATCTCCTGCAACATTGCATCTTGAAAATTCTTTGTTGACATATAATAGAGAATCACAAGAGAAACCAAGAGAGCAAGATGACAACGCAAACTCACAACATTTACAAGATTTGGAGATGTGCTTACAACCTCGAGAGTGAGGCTACCATATTTTCTTATTCACTGAAAAAGCTAGTAATGAGTGTACATTGTTCACGTATTTTCTATCTATTTGTACACTCATTTGGCATGCATTAGAACCATAATATAGAATTTGATGCTAAATATTATGTGTTTTGCATTAACAAGCTTAATTAGGGCAATGCTTAAAGATGAGGGAGATCCAAAAAAAGCAATTTAGATTGAAAACGATGAAGTTGGAGCTCTCTCAGCATCATTAGAACAAGGACAAAGCAAACTGGGTGGCTTAGAGGTAGCTTATGGTTCATCTTATGGTCGTAAATATAGTCCAGAAGACCTTGCGGGCATGTTTATACCCGTAAGGAGGATTTAGAGTCAATACTGAGGACCTTACGGGGAAGGCTTATGCCCGTAAGGATGCTCATAAGGACCATCCAGAGGAGCATACGACCACAGTGCATACCCATAAGGGTAGTCGCATGAAGCAAACAAAGAAGCCTACGGTCTAGTGCTTACGGCCGTAAGCTGGACCATAAGATATTCAGAAGACCTTACGAATGAGGCTTACGACGGTGCATGTCCGTAAGGCAGGCGACTATCTTCCCTAGCTCCCTTATAGCCTTGCCTTTATGCATGTAAGCAATCCGTAAGCAGTCGGGTATAAATAAAATTTAAGAGGATTTTTAGGGAATCATCTATTCTATCTATCTATTCTTTGAGGGTGATTCTTGGAAGCGAGATTGAGGAAGAAAATGGCAGAATCTCCAACAACTTAGGCATAATTTGGACAGGACTTTGGCGTGACATTCAAGGGGATTGGAGATCGTAGTCATCAAGCTCATCTTAGCGGCGTGCATGGAAGCTACCTCGATGATTCTCCATCCTAGGGATTAACAAAGAGGTTTTCATGGATCCTATGTCTACTCCTATTCTTTGTATCTTGAATGCCTACCCTCAATTAATGAAGGGCTAATTTGTAGATGTTTTAGTTGAACTCTAGAGTTTACTTTTATAACTTTAGTCGTTGGATCTTTAATGCATTAATTGATTTCTTATTTGCAATCATATCTATTTGAATCTAATTACGTGTTTGAATGCTTGGTTGCTAATAAGACGAAAGCCCTAGCTATCATGTTTGATGTGCTACGTAACGAGTAGAAACACCCACCTAGTATAGACATGCTGTGATTAGAGGGAATTGTGAGTAAGCCTGGGTATAGGGTACTTTGGAGACTCCGTTTCTCTCGATTCTCCCAAATGAGTTGTTGACAATCTCCGTGCTCTTTGCAATCATGTGAAGTGAATTTTAGGAGAAATCACATTTCTGCTCTGTATTCTGTATTCGGATTAGGGTTAATCTCTTTTTTTTGGGAGATTATCTACTTAAGAGATTGTCATTAGCTTACGGTGAGGTTTCATAGAGTGTTAATGCGATTGTGTGGATGTTTGTATCAGCTCTGCACCTATTCAGTTACTCTTCGTCTGAGAAATCGGGGTTTAGTATAATTTTGGAAACCTCTAGATTCTAGGATTGCATACCTAGACAACCTTTATCCTGTACTTCGTAATCCTAGATGGATACTAAGCCCGGATATTGTCTCTTCCCTTAATTTCTCTCTGTTTTTATTTCCCATATTTTCTAGTTTTCTTTTGGTTTTGTTTACACACACCACTTCACTCGTTAGGCTAATTTTCGGATTCAGAGTTATTACTAGTATTCACCTTCTTCCCTATGGGCTGACACTCTGCACTTCAAGCACACTTTATTACATGATCGGCACGTACACTTGCGTGTGCCCCTATCAGCTAGGTTACATGAATTTATAGGTAAAAAAAAACCTAAGCTAATCGGGATCCTAACCGTATCTGAATCCAAAACCTGTCTGGATCATAACCTTATATGAATCCTACACCGGTACCTATCCGGTTACAAATTACAATATTACTAAGTAAACTCCTAACCCTATGTAGATACAAGATTTGCCCATGTACTATACCAATAGGGCCTTGCTCTCATACCCTCATCTAATTGCAGCTCTCCCAATGGAGCTGATGTTGTCCCTCTGCTCCACTATGTTCCCATGTTACTCTTTGTTGGTCCATACCACTCTGCTCTAGCATCTACCCGTTTAGTTCTGTATATGAGCCATATATAACATTCTTATTTTATTACAGCATTACATGGTTGGATTTTTAACGTCAAGTTAGGTGGCAAAAAGAAACAACGTTTGTAGCCCTTCAATATTTCTTAGATGTGTTGGAAAATTATCTACTACAACTAAAATTCTTTTATTGTGCATTTTCTAGTCTACCAACGAACATATTTATCAAAAAGTATGCTAGTCATCCATGCTCTTTATGTTGGCACAAAATTGACAATTCAAGCTGTTTATGTTGACATTCTTGAAGCAATGTGGCTTTGCATAGTTTCTAATAATCCATAAAGGATTTTTTTTTTTTTCTGAATCATCCTCATTGCAATAAATACAATTGTGAGCCTTTTCTTTGTGATGGCGTGTTATGTGTCTGTAAGTGTACGAGTCGTATTAAGTAATAATAATGTTTAAAAATGCAAAGTTATGGATCCATAAGGATAGGAAGTACTAGTATTAGTTATTTGTCTATTTTCTAGTCAGTTAGAAATAAAGATAATGAACAAAAGTAAACTGAATAAAAAACTATGAAAAACAACACTATAGACCATCAAAAAGGAAATCAATCATAAAAAAAAAATATCTAGACAAGAAATCCTCTACAATGTCCAAACCATTAAGTAACTAGTCACCTATTGACCATCGGATTTAAGAAAGCCTAATTAATAGAAAAAACTTCTAAATTCTCTTTGTATAAATTCTCTTTGTATAACTTCTCATTGTAGAAGCACTTCTAAAAAGTCCAAACCATTTCTCAAAAAACACATTTGAATTAGCATGTTTAAACATAAACAACTTAACATACTCCCAAAAAAAAAAAAGAAATTCTATAACAAATTCTTTTATTAATCCGAAAACACAAGTTTTTTTTTTTATAAGACAATTCAAATAGGTACACAGCACATATATGCATACACAAACACACACACACACACACACACATATATATATATATATATATGAAACCAAAGCAATGAAAAGCTTTCAACAATGAACATAGAACCCTAGAAGTGTGAGCATGCCCTATCACTAAAATTATTGATGACACTCACTAACTGAACAACTTATTAGACGCAAATCTGCTCACAATCCAATCCACAATCAAGCTAAATACTAACAAAGAGAAAGTCTTATCAATAACCTTAATTAACATAAGCTTCAGTGTTGGCCATAACATTAATGGCCAACAAAGAGAAAGTCTTATTGATAATCTTAACACAAGCTTGTTGCTGATTAGTTTGGTCATAAGATTAATGGCCAACACCACGTGAACTTGGGCCTTCTCTTGCTTGTCGAAAAACCTCATAGCGATCTCGATTTGCTTGTTTATAAACCTCCTCCATCGGAGTTCTAGGTTTAGGTTTTTGGATGCTTGTTTTTCTCATTCTATTGCTGGTGTTGCCTTCTTCCACCTTGCACTCTAGACAATACTCTTTGCATGCTCCCATTTCAAGGAATAGAATGAACACAACCAAACCCAAAAGACACAGATAATTGCTGATCTTGGCCATGAATGAATTATCAAGATTGAGAATTAGAGAGAGAAATTATAAGGAAAGAGAGATCAGTGCAAGGCAAAGGAATAAGGAAAGAGAGATCAGTACAAGGCAAAGGAAAGAGGGATTTATAGACAGTGAGGAAGATTCCAAAAGAGCTTAAATCAGGAGGCTAGGGCTTAACCAATAAATGAAAGTCCTACATATTGTACACACTCTAAAGTGTTTTGTTGAAGTAATAAGGTTTATTACCAAACTTTATAAGGCGCTCTGTTTTCTCCACATATAAATTTTGCCTGGGGAAAGATGATTAAACTATTACTATTTGTCACATTTAGGTGCAAGGTAAATAGCCGCTTTAGCGTTGATATATATTGAGATGTTAATGACTCGCTATCCTGGTTTAAACCTAATAAAAATGAGAAAAAATTTAAATTTTAAATACTTTTTTTTTTTTTGCAAAGGTGATAAACGGCGTACTCAAAAGAATAGACAAGTGCGAAAGTACACTAATTACGGTACCTTATTGATCCTCTAGAGATTTATATAATTCTAGAGGAAAAAAACATTATTCCTCTCATATAAAACCCATATTAAGACAAACAAATAATATTAATAAATAGTGATAAGCTTTAATGTAGAATGTGTGAATAATAGTAATAAACAATATTATGAGAATAGGATTTTAAACCCTTCCTTTGTGCATTTTATAATGAATTATAACCATACTACCATTGGTTTCTCAAATTTAAGTAAATTTAATTATTCATTTTTTTCAAAAAATTAATATGTTCAAATTAATACTCCAATTAAAAAAACTATATTAAATAAATTTCGGCAATGATCAAAATAGTGCCGAGTGTCATTCTCTTCCTAATGTGATTTTATGTCGTAACCCTATCTCAAAGTCAAAAGATTTTTATCAATACTATTTGCACTAATTATGTATCAGTTTTTTGAATATATAATTTAGGTTTATATTGTGACCAATCTAAAAGCATTTCGATAGTAATAATACTGTTACGTAAAAAAATATTTCAGAGAAAAATTAAGTAGATTTAAAATAATAAAAAACAAAGTCATTTTATTAAAAAAATAAGAAAAACTATTTTGTCCATGTATTTTGCCTCAATGTTTAATATGCTATGTTTTTTTTTTCATTTTCATATATAAAGTTGGCAATTTATATTATATTGAATATCAATATCTCCTAAAGAATTTTAAAAATATAATTAATTGAGCTTTATTTTGTACAATAAAACAGCTTAATCCTTCTTAATAAGGTAGGTTCTGTCACCATACCATATTGATCCTAATTTTACATATACCATGAAAATGAATAAAATAAAATTGTATTTTAAATGATATGTTAAAGCGATAATCATTATCATTCACAATGAGAAAATGGACCAAACTTGGAAAGATACACGGATTATGTGAAATATTTTAGATGTATTAAAAGGAAAAACATTAAAAAAAAAAATACTAATCAGACCAAAACAAAGTTTTTACAAAAGAAAAGACAAAAAAGACTTTGATCTTTTTTAATTAGCTATAGAATAAAGAGCAAAATAACACACTTGGAATAGTAAAGTAAAAGACAGAAAATGATATTTAAAATTGCAACGGTACTGAACTAAAATTGTTGCAAACTTTAATTATTTAATTTAAATATATATACACTTAATTTTTTTTTTTCTATAAGTAAAAGTAAATTTTAAGTTTTAAAATATTTATTAGCTAATACCAAGTTCTAAGTAATTTTGTGTTTATCTTTAACAATTTCAATATATATATATATATATATATTAACCCTACACCACACCACCTGAGCTTCTATATATATATATATATATATTGAAAAATGCACTAATTAAGTACAATTAGTTAAGACAAACATATGGGTCAGAAATTGATCGTACATGCCTCGTGTCCTCACTCAATGCCATGTGATTCAGGTTGTAATTAAATCCAAATTCACAATTGGAAATTTGTTATTTATCACTGTGTCTAACTGGATTCAATATACTTAAAATCTTAAGTAATATTTTTCAAAATAGAACCAATGCCACAAAGCTATGAATTCTTTAAACAATAGTAATAACAATTATTAAAAATAAAAAATTAAATATAAATAATTCTTCTTAATGTTTCTCAATGTTTTCAATAAATATTTTCATTTCCATATATATTTTTAATAGACGGTGAAAGCGTGCTATTAGTCGAGTAAATTTCATGGTTTTATGCATTCGGAGGTCAATCGTACAAATCTATTGGAAAAACACCTTGCCGAAATAAAATTCCACAAGAGCCATTAATCTTGCAAGTTATTTTTTGCACGTGATAATCCAATGATTTAGGTGCAATATCAAGTGCTTAGTCTAGAGATTAATTTGATACACTGAAATTTGAGAAAGGGCCCAATACATTTTTTTTATCTATTTATTTTATGAATAAAGTTAAAAATATAACACAAAAAGGCAATTCAGTAGTACACAATATCATGAACTTTTTGTACTAAAAAATATAAAAATTTTGCCGACTTTCAACATAACTAAAAGATAGATCTAATCTTGATTAAAATAAAAATTTAACCAAATTACTCTTAATATATTTGATGTCACCAAAACATAATAAAAATACTTAAATTATTTTTAAAATTTTATACTAGCCATTGAATACCAAATAGAAAATAGTACAACTACTTATGTTGTTTTTATCTGTAAATCAAATCAACCCTAATCTTCTCTTTAAAACTCAATAATTAACTTAATGTTAATTTTGGTCATTTTGTTGGAAAATTTTTGTCTCTGATGCTTTTGCGATTGTACCATAAATGAATCAATTTTTGGTCAACTACAATATGAAATTTGCTTCAGTCCTCACAACTAGAGCTTTACATTTGTCCCAAACCTCGAATTGCTAAACATGAATCTAACTCCATTTCAGTCGCTAGTGTTGTAACTCATCTAACATTCTATGGCATCTGCACTGGCCACACATTTATTATTTTGATTAATATGACTAGAGCAAGTTAGTCAAAGGGATGTACTCTGACTAAGAATTGATAATCCAGTCCTGTACGCCCTCACCCAGCAATACAAAGTTTGAGCGGTAAATATGAACTCACAACTGGAGGTCCGTTATTACTACTACGTCCAACTAAACTTAAATTATTCGAACTTTTTAAATTCTCATATTATATTTTTTCACTAATAATATCACTGCGGTATGAATCTTTGGCCCACATATTTTCATGTCTTTTGGATAATTAAATATTACAAATTTAGATGAGGCTGCCCATGGAAATTGTGAATATTATTATATAGAAAAAAAGGCTAGAAGTCACATTTGATTAGTGGAACCCGAAATTGCCCTATGGATTCACATGTCTAGGAATTTAAATAGATGGAGGTCACCGTGATAAGTATAAATATTAAGTTATTTGGTTCACATTAGACTGTTGGTGAAAATGCTACCTTCAGTTTGTTTATTTC
>NW_024088302.1:0-20604 GCF_009730915.1 Dioscorea cayenensis subsp. rotundata
AAAAATAAGAAAAATAATTATTATTATTTATTATTGTAAATATTATTATTGTTAATTTTATTAATATTTTCATATTTTTATTATGTTTCTTCTTCATACTATTAATGTTATTACTATTGTTTAATATTATTATTCATATTTTTTTTATTATATTTCTTTTTATTCTTCCTCTTCTTCTTATTTATTTATTATTTTTCTTATTTTGTGTTATAATTGTTCTTCTTTTTCTTTTTCTTTTTCTTCTTCTTCTTCTTATTCTGCTTCTTATTATTATTTATATATTATTCTTTTTTTAGTTCTTGTTCTTCTTGTTATTTATTTATTTATTATAATTATTATTTTAATATGTTGATTATATTCTTCTTCTTCTTCTTCTTCTTCTTCTTCTTCTTCTTATTATTATTATTTATTATATTTCCTTTTCTTCTTCTTTTTCTTATTTATTTTTTATTAATTACTTTTCTTCTTCTTCGTCTACTGCTTCTTCATATTAGTTATTTATTTACTTATTTATTAATTAATTAATTAATCTATTATTATTATTATTCTTATATTTTACTGTATTTATTCTTTTTTTTGTTTTTCTTCTACTTATGTTTCTTATAATTAATTACTTATTTAATATTATTACTATTATTTTTTTTCTTATTTTTAACTATATTTATTCTTCTTTTCTTGTTCTTGTTCTTCTACTTCTTGTAATTAATTAATTAATTTATTAATTATTATTATTTTTCATTTTTTATTATATTTCTTCTTCTTCTTCTTCATTTATTATTATTATTATTATTAATTAATTAATAATTATTTTTCTTATTTTTTATTATATTTATTCTTCTCTTTCTTCTTCTTCTTCTTCTTCTTCTTCTTCTTCTTCTTCTTCTTCTTCTTCTTCTTCTTCTTCATTATTATTATTATTATTATTATTATTATTATTATTATTATTATTATTATTATTATTATTATTATTATTATTATTATTATAAGTATTTGTTATTCTTCTTAGTTATTTATTATTTATCTTATTTTTTATTATACTTATTCTTTTATTTCTTGTTCTTCTTTTTCCTCTTCTTCTACTTTTTATAATTAATTAATTAATTAATTGTTATCATTATTACTTTTCTCATTTTTTATTATATTTATTGTTCTTTTTTCTTCTATTTTTTCCTCTCTTCTTATAATTAATTAATTAATTAATTAATTAATTATCATTATTATTATCTTATTTATTTATTATTTTTATTATTTGTTATTATATTTATTGTTCTTTTTATTCTTCTACTTCTTATTATTATTGTCATTGTTCTTTGTCTTCTTCTACTGTTCCACTCTTCTTGTAAATTAATAATTGATTTACTATCATTATTATCTTATTTATTTATTATTTTTATTCTTTTTCTTCTTGTACTACCTATTATTATTATTGTTGTTGTTGTTGTTGTTGTTGTTATTATTTCATTATATTTATTCTTCTTGTCTCGTTCTGCTTCTTCTACTTCTTATAATTATTTATTTATTATTATTTTCCATATTTTATTTTATATTTCTTCTTCTTCTTCTTCTATTATAATAATAATAATTATTATTATTATTTATTATTGTAAATATTATTATTGTTAATTTTATTAATATTTTCATATTTTTATTATGTTTCTTCTTCATACTATTATTGTTGTTACTATTGTTTAATATTATTATTCATATTTTTTTTATTATATTTCTTTTTATTCTTCCTCTTCTTCTTATTTATTTATTATTTTTCTTATTTTGTGTTATAATTGTTCTTCTTTTTCTTTTTCTTTTTTTCTTCTTCTTATTCTGCTTCTTATTATTATTTATATATTATTCTTTTTTTAGTTCTTGTTCTTCTTGTTATTTATTTATTTATTATAATTATTATTTTAATATGTTTATTATATTCTTCTTCTTCTTCTTCTTCTTATTATTATTATTAGTGAAAATTGCCAAAAAAACCCTTTAAGTTTGTAAAATTGCCAA
This sequence comes from Dioscorea cayenensis subsp. rotundata, assembly GCF_009730915.1. Lineage (NCBI taxonomy): Eukaryota > Viridiplantae > Streptophyta > Magnoliopsida > Dioscoreales > Dioscoreaceae > Dioscorea > Dioscorea cayenensis. The sequence continues at coordinate 2,002 of NW_024088302.1, forward strand.
AAACATCCCGTTAGTTTTGCAATCCCCAAAATCCCCCTCCTTTTAAACTCTATGTTTTTCAAACCCCCAAACCCTGTAACGGATGTGAACGGAGTGAGTTTCAAATTTTTTGGACGAAAATGCCCTTGCATGTTGAGTCGTGGCTACAGCCATCTCGGCGATTTGAGAGGAAGTGGGCGGTTTTCCGTAGGGTAACCCCGAGAGGCAATTTATTGGAGCCGTTTAATTGCTTTTTCTCAACTCACGTCTTGACTTTTTCCATTTCGAAGCTATCTCTACTCGGTGAAGCCTCTGTGTCGGCATTTCATCGACTTTTTCCCTTTCCACGGTATCTCGAAGGAGAAGTCCCCCAGCGAACTAGTTGGCATTTCATCGAGTTTGCAATCTAAGGTATTGAGTATGGTTTTTATGTTAATTGTTACGTACAAAAGAAAGAGTTTTTTCGGTTTTTGTTTTGTGCTCTGCTTTTTTTGTTGGAAGATATTGAAGTCCGAGGGGATTTCTCGGTGGGGTTTTGTTAGTCTGCGAGGAGATTTCTCGGCTAGGGTTTTTGTTTTGTTTTGCATTTTCGTATGTATACACTATCGAAATAGTTTTTCGATTGTTATGATTTAATGTAATATTTATAATGTACATTTTCCGTTTCGTTTGATATGGTTGCGAGTTTTTACAAATGAGGTTGACGTTTAAGAAATGAGATGTTACGAGTTTTAACATTTGTTGTCTACATTTAAGTATTCTCGTCTCTGTTTAACAAAACGGGTCTCTGTTTAACATTTTATATCTCTGTTTAATAACTGAGAGTTTATCGTTTAAAACCTTATATTTCCGCTTAAACTTTTGTCAATACTGCATGTTGAATGTGTTGTTATTGTCGCAGGCTTTTGATTTTGGCGGTCAACCTAGTTAATGGGCGATGCTATTTAACATCGGTAGTGGAGACTTTAGCTGAATTGAAAAATAACATGACCCCTCGACCTTTGGGAGATTATTCGAGCGGACACCGTTTGCGGCGTTCATCGAGTGGAAGCTATATACCAAGAGAGCCCTTCTTGATTCTCTTTTGCAAAGATACGATGGTCGCACCAATAAATTCAGGATCGGGGAAAGCCTGCTGAGTTTGAGACCTCAAGATGTGGCCCCTCGTGCTTGGTACTGCGTTGCGATGGCAGCGCAGTGGTCTTCGAAGAAGAAAAACCCGGTCGCGTCGAAGGGCGGTATCTATCAAAGACCCTACGAGAGCACGAGAGACTCCATCAAGAGCACTCGTTGCAACTTGTTCGACGAGAGGGAGAAGAAGATAATTTTCGTCAAACTCGATGGTGTACCTCATGGGGACAGTCCTCTTCCCAAATACATCATGCTCGGTTCGAGCTGGATCGGGTGATTACGTCGATGATCTACCGACCCATGGGGGCGATACGCATGGGCGCGGTGATGCACAAGTGGCTTATGGAGGATATTCCACAGCGACCGCCCGAGTGCAAGATAGATGCGTCGGGAAGAAGACCAACACAGGGGTACATTAAAGGGGTTGCTCGGTCGCTTAACGTCTGGTTTTACGAGTGACCGGAGCGGGGAAGAAAGTCCGTTTTCGCAAGATCCCAAGGATGCTGTGCTACGGTGAAAGTACTCACCGGAAGCAAGCGACGGTAGAAAGCAGCTTGTCATCGCTCGATGGAAAAGAGGTAATAAATCATGGACAATGTTTAACATAAGTCTTTAACGTTTAAACATTTTATTTAGCGTTTAACTTTAGTATTTATCGTTTAACTCTTATTCATACTGGGTTAAATATTTTGTTCTCCGTTTAATTCTATTCTATAACGTTTAAATATATAAACACTCTGTTTAATTATAGTTTTTATAGTTTAAAATGAATGATGTCGCTGAAATTGTTTGGTTTACATATGTTAGTTTCCTGAGCTGGTTCCGTGAATCTTTGAAGAAGAAATATTTGTTGGGGACAGCCGAGCGGATGGATGCCATTACTCCGGAACCACTTGCTCGAGGCGGGATGAGAGGCGCCTCTATCGTGCGCGGTGAGCGCCGTTCTCCTACTTCCGACCCCACCACGCGCTGCGCATTCCTCGGCCAGGAGAAGCCCTCCCCTACCCCGGCGATTGCAACAACCCCCTACCACGACAGCGATGTCCCCCGAGTGTGGCGGCCCCTCCGTGAGTGGCGGCTCCACCGGTGACATTAAGCGAAGATGTCACCGCAACTCTTATCTGCGAGCATGCGGATATTGATGACGAGTTTCCTCGGCTTGTCGCTCGTGTCGGTGGCTGGAAGGGACGTTCTAGCAAACGTTGCGCCATCCCTCGAAAGAACCCGAAGCATCCGGGACTGAGCGAGGCGTCGGAATTTGACGGCGAGCGACATCATCGGGAAGGTCGTTTCAAAGGCGGCCACATTCGAAGAGACTTGCGAAAAGAGGAGAACAATATTGCCTCTGTCTCCACCGCCGGTGACGATGAAACAATAGCAACACCATCGTGGCTGATCTTTGTTGTTGAGAAGGACATCGTAGATGATGTGGCCGTTCTGCAGTTGAGGAAGGCCGTTGACTCTCTTCTTGATGAAATCCTCGACCGGTGGAACAGCTGCCGAGATGCGGCATCAAAGATGGACACAATCCACGAAGATCAAGAACAAGTTAAGGGTGTGTCTCCCAATGATGCTTGTTGTCATGGCCACGGTTGAGAAGATCGTCGAATCCGTTCTGCAGTGGCGTGGGACGTGGCCCGACGATGATCGCGACCCAGCGGGGACACAATCCCACCACAACAAGAACCATGTAAGGATGTGATCGCGGTTGATCTTGTCGCCGTCGTCCCCGCGATCGAAGCGGACACAATCCCACAACAAGAACAACAATGTAAGGATGTGTCTGCGAGTTGATGTTGTCGCCATCGTCCCGCGATCGAAGGAAGATCTTTGCGGAAGACCCGACCGAAACAGCGAGAGAGATGATCAAGGCCAATCAAAAATTGGACGGACGGCTCGGGAAAGCTTTTTATTCAAGAAGAAGAAATGGGTTGGCTCTGAGTCGTCTTAACAAATCTGAGCGAGGAGTTGATGAGGATCTTCCTCAGCTGCTCTATGGACGGGTAAGTGTAAAGTTTTTTTATGATATTGTTTAAAAGGTTTTTATTATAGTGTTTAACAATTACCTAATAGTGTTTTAATACCTTTATGTTATCATTTAATTTGTCTACTTAACATTTAATTATATATAATATCATGTAACAATTGATAATATCATTTAAATATTTATAATATGGTCTTATTATATACATTATCGTTTAACTCGAAACAGCATCGTGTGGAAGAATGACTAGCTGTCAGCACTCACGCGCGACAAATTATACACGCTTGCGAGGAAGGAGATGGTCACCGATGATGTGATGGGCGCTTTCGTATGCATAATACAAAAAGTCGCAGAGCAAAGAGCCATATCCTTACAAGCAGCGCCTCCATCACCGAGACCGCTTGCGCTGTTTATGTCCAAAGCGAGACGGCGCACATGACACAATTATGGCTATGATCGGGGATGCTGTGCGCAAAGCTGCATCAAGTTCAAATGTCATCCTCCCGATAATCATGAATGGCCACTTCCATGTCGTCAGTCCCGGGACAATGATAAACAAAAGTCAGGCATTATTCTTCATGTCCGAGAATGCGATAAGGACGCGTTGGACATGGTAAGTTCTTTAATTATGTCCTATTAATATCTGTTTAGTATTTTAATCGCTATTCTAATCTCGACTTGCAAATCTCGACAGCGGAATCTATTCGACAATTGTGTCGATATGGAGTTCGGCGAGACGGCGACGGTAAAGTACCCACTCGTGCACGACATAGAAACCCCACGCCAAAAACAAGGAAGCGTCGATTGCGCCGTCTACGTCATGCGTTTCATCGAGCAATTACTTTGGGGTGAGAAGTTACGGCCACCGCATGACGAGGCGTTCCTTACCTCGGTTATGGTATGTTACCCGCGATACTTAAGGAGGGAGGGCGTAGGCGTCCAGTGACCAAGGGGGTCGTCACGAGCGGGTTAAATTTTTGTTTTTGAAGAACATGTCCCGTATGATCCCGAATGTCAATTTTATTTTTCGAATGTAAATCTGGACAAAATTCAATTCATTGTTTTTCGTGTTCGAAGAGCATGACTTGTATATGTTAATGTAAATTTTTGTTTGTTTTTGAATTGTAAAGCGAGGTTAAATTCCATTCAGTTTCATTTCATTGTTTAATTTACGTTCTAATTGTGTACATTTCACTTTCATTGTTTAAATATACTACATATCGTTTAAACATCGGTTTTTAAATATTTCAAAATCACGGTGTACCCGTTTAAAAATAACTACTTGTCTCGTTTAACTAAATGCATTCATTGTTTAAATAAATATGGGAAGTTGCCCATCAATAACTTGTATATCTCAATGTAAAAGTTTGTTTGTTTTCAATTGTAAGGCAGGTTAAATTTCATTCAGTTTCATTTCATTGTTTAATTTACGTTGTAGTTGTGTACATTTCCGTTTCATTGTTTAAATATACCATATATCGTTTAAACATCAGTTGAAATATTTCAAATTACAGTATATCCGTTTAAAATAACAATGTCTCTGTTTAAATACATTCAATTCGTTGTAAAGAGTAAGAGTTTAAATATGGAAACAACTCCATCAATACACAATGTTTCCCTGTCATCGTCGGCTTATTAACAATACCTAGTCGGCCACAGTTTCATTGCAAGATCGTCGATTGTGACCGGATCCATGGCGTGAGCTGCGATGTAACTCGCGGACATCAAACGCTTGCGACTCGATCCTCTTTCGTCTAGGCCGCCCGGTCGCCTTCTCGTCGCAGCGGTGTGCAAAGCGAAGCTCACGATTTCCGTCGAAGGCCCTGTCATCGTCGGGTATGGGGAATATGGCTTCCTTTGTACGCTAAGTTTGTAATTGTCGACGGTGAAGTACCCGGCTAATAAATCGATGTACGTTGGTGTGCATGCTGCATTATTCTTTCGCATAGCGTGTTTGCAAGGGATACCATAAACTTGCCACCTTTTCCCGACACGAACAAGTTCGATGGCGAGATCCACGAGAGTTCTTCTGACCGGTCGATCAGCCGTAATGATCATCGACACAACGACCAACATGAAGATTTCGGCTGTCCTCAACAATGATCGCTACCTTGGAATGTATGTCTGGGCATAAGTAGGGTCTCCCCATTTGTTACGCTTGCTCACGCCGGTTACATAACATGCGCATCAACTTGAACACGGCAAATAAGGTTAAACAAAGAGCGATGATGGTTAAATAATTCAGTAAACATGTTAAAACATTATTGTAAATATTTAAAGCGAAAGGATTAATATTTAAAGTCGACAAGTGTAATTAAACAAAGATTGAGAATGTTTAAAGGGTAACACTAAATGTTAAATGTAAACCAACATTCGCGAGACCTTATGGAGTCGACCATTTTTCGTCACCCAGGTAAATGAGCGAGCTTCCCTTGATCCAAGCATTGAAACGACTCAGCGACGTTTGAATACATCTCACCCCAACGATCACCTCCGAGCAGATAATTCGACCAATGTGCCATATCCGATTTATTAATCAACCGCTGATGAGCTTCGGGTGATGTGGTGCATGAGTTCATTCACGGTATCATCGAAATCTTTAGCCGTGGATGCCCACGCAATGCGGAAGCATATAGACCGAGCACTCCTCCCTCAATGCCTTCCCAAGTCGACATTGGCTTTTCATTAAATTGGCCTCCAAATGTCGAAGACAGTATGCATGTGACGAAGAAGGGAAGACTCTCGCAATTGCGCTCACAAGGCCCTTGGACCTGTCGGCCACGAAGGTAATTATCTCATGATAATCTCCATCCTCGTATAAGGCATCGCTCTAACTTAGATATGAACTAAGTCCAATTGGCATCGGTCTCGTTGTCGACTATACCGAAGGCGGCGTGGAAAAAACTATTGTTTCCATCTTTCCCTGTGGCACCCAGTAGTGTACCCCGATATTTTTCCAAGGAGGTGGGTACCATCGAGAAACAGCTGAGCACCCGCAAGCCCTCTTGAATCCCACTAATACCGCTACTGAAAGAAAAGAATGCACGCTTAAAGCGATCACAGTCTCTTTCCACGATGCGCAGCTGCTGCCGGATTTGTCTCGACCCACCTTATCCACATACCAAAGCAAACGATCAGCATTTGGAGATATCGCTGCCGAGGACCACCCGGGCATGCTCTTTTTCCCAACCAAGCTCGCTTGTATGGTATGTGGACACCATGTTCCCCGCAACATGTCCTTCCGAATGTCGATGGCCTTGTACGAGGGACTGTCCCTCGAGCTCCTGAATCACTGCGTGCGCTAACCCATTTTTGACGCTTTCGGATGTGACGCTGAAACTATGCCACCACCGCAAGTGTGTGACGGGTTGATTGTCTTGATTCCGAAAGTATTTTTGTTATACTCTTTTTGATGCATGAAGGCGCCAACGACAACCATCGGTGACACATTCCACGATCACTCGATGTTTTTCGTTCTTTATGAAATTGAAGTCAAAATTCCTTTTTGATTGCATGATTTCAAGTACATCCCTCGAAAATGTTCGATCTGAGTCAAAAGCGTTGTCCAATATCCAGCGAGCGACTCGTAATGATCCGGCGAGGAAGGAAGACATCCCACACCGTCGAGGGTCACCATGGGGATGAATGGGAGCACTCGCGAGAATCAAATTCCACGCTAACACTCGATCAAATGAAAAGATCAATATGTTAAGCGGAGAATATAATGTTTACGTGATAATAACAATATTTAAACGTTAAATTAAATACTTAAGCATTTAACTAATAACGTAAACGACTAGTACAATATGTTAAAATGCATGACTGGACATATTTACACAATAAGGATCCCGCATAACCTGGAATAATTAAAAGAAAAGGAACTTACTAAACGAGTAAAACCTCGCTTTTCATTAGGATTCGGCAATGGCACATTTTCATCTTGCGCGACAAGATCAACTACAACACATTTGAAGATGGAGTGGACGTGACACATCCGCTGGAAGTCAACATCGTTTTCTATTGGGCAAACCGTTTTATGGTGTGAATTCCACAAGCAGGCTGACTCTTCATATCCGAGAAAAAAGTTAAACGCACAGTGACCGACATCGATCGATGAGAACGAACGGGTGTTCGAAATTTATGTTACCGTGCATAAATTTTTAATGCCGTCATTAATTCTTATGCACGGGATACCATAACCTGCCACCGCCACGTGCCACCTGCCGAGCAATTCGGATCAAACGAAAAAGATCACCGCTTTTACTGCGAGACTTTGAGAATTTACACGTTAATATGAATAGTTATACATGTAAAGATAACGTTAAACAGAGATGGAAAGTATTACATGGATATGACAATTATTAAACATATTAGTAAAATATTTAAACGGATAATAGCAAATAGTTAAACATTATTTAAAATATACAAATAGATAACCATAAACGAGAAGAACTTTACAACGAAATGAACTCATCGTAATTACTGTTCTTCTCGTCGTAATACAACTTTGCAAACCATAAACGAGAAGACGACAATGGCACATGCTCGCCTCGACAATAAAATCGACTCACATCTCATTTGAAGATGAAGTGCACTTGACCAATCCGATGGAAATCAATTTCATTTTTCTGCTCAAGAAACCGATTTATATATTTCGGGTATGATAATGAGGAGAACAACAAGATGTAATGCAACTCCTTGCCATTGTCTATCGAAACCAAGCGAAAGCCCTTCAAAAAGGTTGAACATGATGTGATTTTAGCGCTTTCCTTTCCCACCATTTTCGGGGCTAAAAATGGGATTTCACAACATGGACCCATTTGAAGTGAACGGTAGGGGTAAAAGGGAAGTTAAACACTAACCCGGAAAAGGTCGTCCGGGGTGCAAAAAGTAGGAGGGTTTTTGGGAAGTTTTGAAAAATTACGAGGGTGAGCAATGAATTTTTCCCTTATTATTATTATTATTATTATTATTATTATTATTATTATTATTATTATTTATTATTTATTATTATTATTATTATTATTGTTATTATTATTATTTATTGTTCTTATTTTTTTTTATTATATTTCCTTTTCTTCTTCTTTTTCTTATTTATTTTTTATTAATTACTTTTCTTCTTCTTCGTCTACTGCTTCTTCATATTAGTTATTTATTTACTTATTTATTTATTTATTTATTTTTATATTTATTATTATTATTATTATTATTATATTTTTCTATATTTATTCTTTTTTTGTTTTTCTTCTACTTCTGTTTCTTATAATTAATTACTTATTTAATATTATTGTTATTATAATTATTATTACTATTATTATTTTCTTATTTTTAACTATATTTATTCTTCTTTTCTTGTTCTTGTTCTTCTACTTTTTGTAATTAATTAATTAATTTATTAAATATTATTATTTTTCATTTTTTATTATATTTCTTCTTCTTCTTCTTCATTTATTATTATTATTATTATTATTATTATTATTATTTATTATTATTTAATAATTATTTTTCTTATTTTTTATTATATTTATTCTTCTCTTTCTACTTCTTCTTCTTCTTCTTCTTCTTCTTCTTCTTCTTCTTATTATTATTATTATTATTATTATTATTATTATTATTATTATTGTTATTATTATTATTATTATTATTAGTATTTGTTATTTTTCTTAGTTATTTATTATTTATCTTATTTTTTATTATACTTATTCTTCTATTTCTTGTTGTTTTTTTCCTCTTCTTCTACTTTTTATAATTAATTAATTAATTAATTGTTATCATTATTACTTTTCTCATTTTTTTTATTATATTTATTGTCCTTTTTTTCTTCTATTTGTTCCTCTCATCTTATAATTAATTAATTAATTATCATTATTATTATCTTGTTTATTTATTATTTTTATTATTTGTTATTATATTTATTGTTCTTTTTATTCTTCTACTTCTTATTATTATTGTCATTGTTCTTTGTTTTCTTCTACTGTTCCACTCTTCTTGTAAAGTAATAATTGATTTACTATCATTATTATCTTATTTTTTTTATTATTTTTATTCTTTTTCTTCTTGTACTACCTATTATTATTGTTGTTGTTGTTGTTGTTGTTGTTGTTGTTGTTGTTGTTGTTGTTGTTATTATTATTTCATTATATTTATTCTTGTTTCTTGTTGCAATGTAGTATATGTTGAAATTATGGATGTGCGCACACAACATGCATAATATATGCATCCATACAGCATGCATAATATATGCATCCATAATATTTGAACCCTCTTCCAAGCCTTTAGATAAAAAGGCTTCTTGTTTCTTGTTGCAATGCAGTATATGTTGATAGCAATTGCCTTCGACAAGAAGATAAAACAAAATAAATCATCTGTTCGCTAGAAAATAAAAGCATTAGATCTTCCATTTAAATGACCAGGAAGTACTCACAAAGGGAATAGAAAAATCTCTACTTAAATGAATGAAAATTACCAGATCCTTGAGTTCCAAATTGTTCAGCCAGTGCTTAAACAGCTTCTCCTTCAATCAATAGTACAAATCACTACCAACCTCCTAACGGACATAAGCATTATGAATTTCAGCAAAGAATTTAATGGCAGACAAGCAATACAAGTATCATGCTTTAATAAAACTCAAAAAGCCATAGAACTTATTGCGACCTAATAAAACCTCAGAATAAATAGATTTTTATCAATAACAAGTGTCATCCAAATAATTATCGTAAATAATACAAAAAAATAAAAAGCAGAGACGGAAGGACAAAGATAAATAATGAATAAATCAAAATGAACTTAACTAAATTCCATAAGTAAAATATCTGATTTTGATGATAAACTAGTTATGATCAGTTATACATTTACTAAAAGCATTACTTCAATCAAAGGAGCTTTGTTCAAACTCGAAAAAGTAAAGCTATAATGAACAGCTTGTTAAAAAACATACCTTCAAAAAATGTTCACTTGTTCTTACCCACTTTGACATTGGCATATCTCCCAACTAAACTTAAATTTCTTTTTGGGCAGGTCATCAACTCACTTTTTAGTGTATGAGTCAAGTGAAGTTGGAATGAGCTACACAATAGGAATCAACACAATTTTTCACAATTTATTTGACATTAAGAGACTGAAAAAACCCAAACAATAACTATAAAGTAAAGAACAATAAACACAATCCCAAAAAAACCTCGTCAAAACAAAAAAATAACTCGAAACTTCACAAGCAATCATTCCTATTTTATTTACTATACTAAGACAATGAGAATGAATAAATAAAAAAAGCAAAAAAACATGATTGTAGCACACTTACAACCCAATCTGCATTGGTAGATGTTCCAATGATGACAAATACTAGCGTTAAAACATTAATTCTCCATTACTAAAGATAATATTTGACACAGAAGTAACCTATCTAGAAGATTAAGGAATATTATCAATAAACCTCAACGTCGCATAATGAAAATTATTTGCATGAGAATTGTAATTCTGCATTGCTAACAAAAATGTTTGCCATAGGAACCTTGAATAATATATTGTTCGCAATGTTAAAGTAGTTGTCCATAATACAAACAATTTATGTCAAATAAAAAATCAGCTTCATATGGCAAACATTTTTAATGAATTTTTAAAAATAACAACAAATCGAGAAACAAAGGAATTGAGGAACCATTTCATTAGCATATAGTTAAAGTAGGAAGATAATTAAAGAATTTTTAATGAACTTTCTCTACTTTGTGAAGTCTCTAGCAATTAATGTTATAGAACATATTTTGTATGCAATAGTGTCACAAAATAACATGTTTTTGTCACCAATAAAATTTTGTGGCTTTTTGTCATCACTACTTTAGACATCTTTTCACTACCGGTAAAGGGCTAATGTCGCATTTTACATATTACCCGTGCAATGATAACTTGTACATGACAAAACTATAAACCGTCTATAATCATCTATGGCGTGTATTTTCGTCACAAAAAGTTGTGACAATTTGTCATAAAATGCTATGAATTGTCAGTCATAAAATGCTATAAATTGTCACTAAAAATAAAATAAAATTTTTAGATATCACATTCCCTTGATCATCATATAATAAGTGCCAAAAATGTCTATCACCTATTGTAATAAGACATGTCATAAAAACTGCTGAACATCGTATATATTTTTTTAAAAGCATAATAGATAGTGTGTAAAAGTAATTTGAGTGATGATGAAAGTTCATCGCTAACAAAAAAATTTCCCGATCTATCCTTGGATATGTAGGATTTCTTTCTTTTCTATCTTCACTTAATATATTGCTTTCCCTGAAGCCAAACAACAAACCAAAATTGAACATATGAATAAAAAAATACATAATATCTGAAAAAAACTCAAAGTTAGCAAATAGAAAGACAATAGATTCAATGCTCAACAAGGAATAATGAATACCGTTAAAAATAGAGGGTTTGTTTATCTTTTTTCTTCCCTCATATGTTCCTAATATTATCCACCAATACAAGCATGGCCACAAATCCTAATTGAAGAAGTGAATCACAAAACCAAGAGATCATGCTGATACTCAAAAAATGAACATTAATTCAACAAAGCTTATCATCAATCAAGTAGAAAGAATCGCTTCCATTGTTCTCGCTCGTTTAAAAAAAACCCCGTAAATAAACATATATAAAGATTCCATCATTAGAAAGACAATAGAATTCAATGCAAAATTCGGGCTCCAATGAATTACATGGATTGGGAAAAGACAGAAAAGAGAGCAATTAGAAATAGAGAAGACATGTTGTAACCTTATTTTCTAATATTTTCCTGATATGAGTCCCCCCATCAATCCAAATACAACCACAAACCCCCATTTCAACGAATGAATCAGACAAACCATGATGAAATTCACAAAGAAAAAGAAACAAAAGATTGACTATTGGTTCAACCAACACCATCGTGAATCAAGCACGAAGAATCACCTCATTTTCAGGAGGGTGATTGAGAGGGGCAACCTCAATGGCAGCGCGAGTTTCTTGAAGTTTCTCAGCTATCTCGGCTTGGGTGTGTCCCTAGTCAGAGAGCATTTCCTCAAGCTGATGAGGCGGGGCTCGATGGGGCACTTTCGATCGCGCTCGAGGATCTCCTTGTTGGCTTTCTCAGCAACATGATCGGAGATAGAGGTGCACGAAGGCAGGACGGAGATGGAGGATTGCTTGGGCTTCATGAATAACTTCTTAGATTCGATACATCCATTGGTGTTTGATCCCCGAGCAGTATGCAAACCGGTCCTGTTGTACATGGCTCCACCTCTGGAACCCTAAACTCAAAAAGCAAATGACGTTCCTCTCTCCTCACTGAAGCCCAAAACCCCTTATCAGTTGAGAATAGAGAGATTTGTAACTAGATGATGACCTATATTCACAAGCACTCAATGGAGACGTATGGATTTGGCCATATTCAATTTAAACAAAAAATTAGACATTTTATCTCATGTGAATTAGCTCTTGTACCTCTATTTTTTTCACTTTAACTTGATGGACCTATATCTATGATATGATTAATTATCTCATATGTATATTTGAGAATAAGCTTAACATTTTTTTTTTAATGTAGAGCTCATTTTTGAATGAGTAAGGCGGTGCTTCCATCAAACGAGGAGTAAAGTGTTGCACACAGGGTAAAAAAATCCAAAACGGGTGAAAAGAGTGTAGAGTGTTAAAATTTGTATGCAAAATTTATTTTTATTTTTGACCAAATAACATTACAAAGCACATAGAAATGTAAAGTTACCATAAAATTTTTTTTTTTTGAAAAGTTTGATTTTGTGGTTGTATAATTTTACTACAAATAAATGGAATTAAAGTGGGAAAAAGTACTTAAAATTTTGAGAAATGCAAAGTACAAGTAAAATTTTATTTTGCAATAAAAACTTGTGATTTTTTATTTTTGCAAAATAAGAACATAAAGGTTTTCTCGATTCTATGACATGTATTTTTCCTAGATTTTTTTAAATAGAGAAAAAAATCCATTACAAAAGCCATCAATGGTGTTTACTCATATGGGTAAAATCATCATTTCATTTGAGACCCAACTTATATGGCATATATATATATATATATATATATATATATATATATATATCTCAAAAAATCTTACTAACAACAAAAAAAACTTAAATCCCAAAAATCAAACAAAATCATGTTGAAAAATAATATTTTTTACGCCACGTGGTAGCTTTTTACATGAATGGATAATTTTACTTATGGCAAAAAGGAAAAAGTTAATATCATTGACGTTTTGCAAATATGAGAAACCACGTGTGATAGAATTAGGGAAAAAAAAATGTTCTACTTTGCAAAAAGTCAAAATCCACAAGGAATTTTCTTGTACTTCACCTATAAATAAATAATTCATCCTCCATATCAAAAAAAATATTCATGATATTGAAGTTTTTTAGACTACTTCGATTTTTACGTTTTACTCTTTTTCCAAAATTTGCATCTAAAGTTTTATTTGTGCATGAACTAAATTCAATCTCATCTATAATGTTTTGCAAATCACGCACTATATTTAGTATAATTTTCTCATGTTACAACAAGTAATTTATTTTCAGTTTCTATTGCTAAAAAAAGCTTTTTTTGGAAGAAATATGTAGTAAAATGCAACTATTATTTAGATTTTAATCATAATAAATTGGCGTGCCCATTATCCCTTGTTGAATTTCAAAGCATGTGAGGAGCATTAATCTAATGCTTACTTTTATACAAACATATACACCAAAGTAACTACAACAACGATGATACCTCCACATTGGCACAAGAGAACAACAATTTGATTTGACAATGACAACATTTAATAACAATGGCTGCAATAGCTATATTTTATGACTACCAAATCGCACAAAATTATTAAATGTTTTACGACCGTAAGAACAACTGTATTTTTCATATTAACACAAATAACAACATTTACAATCTATTGCAATAACATTTAACACTAATAACATTTGACAAGGTATTGAAGATTTTGCGATTAATGCACCCATTTGTGCGGTATAAATAACAAGCTATTTAATTGGAACATTTTTATGATTGAGTTTGATACACTATTGAGTTTTGCACAATATCATCTTTGTTTTTTCCTTCATGAAATTTCAATTTTGTATTTTTTCCTTTATGAAATTTCAATTTTGTAGAAAGTATTGACCAAATGCAATGAATGGGGGAAAACAAGTTTTTTATTCTCACAAAAAATTCATGAAGAAGAATGTTTATTGCGTGTATAGTAATGTGCTAAGCAAATATCTGATCAAAACGAGGCATAATGAAAGAATGTCTACGATACATCAAAAGAATGAGTAGAAGAGCCTTAAATGTCCAAGCGAAAGGAAAAAATGCAAAAAATGCATGGTTATAATCTTTGGGACTCACTAATCTCTATTAAGAAAAACGCAATATTTCTTATTTATGTATATTAAAATGACTTAATGATGATATTAACAGAAATACTTAAAATGGGAAGCAAATCAACTTTTTATGTTTGTTGCAGGAATTTTGTTTTGTATTAGTGGCATAATTGTGTGCAAATCTTGTCAGGATAAATGTTGAATTTCAAAGCATGCGAGGAGCATCAACTAATGCTTACTTTTTTTACACAAACATATACACCAAAGTAACCACAACAATATCGATACCTCCACATTGGCGCAAGAGAACAACAATCTGATTTGACACAAACAAAATTTAATGACAATGGCTGGAATAGCTATATTTTATGACTACCAAATCCCACAAGATTGTTAAATATTTTATGGTTGTAAGAACAACTATATTTTCATATTAACACAAATAACAATAATTACAATCTATTACAACAACATTCAACACCAATAACATTAACAAGGTATTTAAGCTTTTACTATTAATGTGGTTGTTCGCGTGGTATATGTAACAAGCTATTCAATTGGAACATTTTCATGATTGAGTTTGATACACTACTGAGTTTTGCACAGTATGGTCCATATTTTTTCAAAGATCATACGCCAAATATGGTCTACATTTTTTCCTTCATAAAATTTCAATTATGCAGAAAGTATTGACCAAATGCAATTGAAATTTCATGAAGGAAAAAATCAAACCATATTTGGACATATCCTCCTTCTAAAAAATTTTATGTCTTCCGCGATGGGCATTTTGTGAGCAAAAAGCCTATTTCACTCAATCTTATCTTCATGGGGAGAGACTCAATAAAGATAAAGATCCCATTCTTGGTGGTATGTCTGAGTTTGATCTCTTACTTCCATCCAATTATGAGTTCAATAGCACTAAAATTAAACCTCATGAACCTGAAATTCCTAAACCTAAACCTCCTAAACCTGAACTTCCTGAATTTGAACATGAAATTCCTGAATCTTAACCTCCTAAACCTGAAATTCCAGAATCTAAACCTGTCCTTGATGTTGATTTTTATTCTAAATTTGCTCCTAAAGATGTGCGATTTAGCAAAAATTTGGTATACTCGAGACGGAAAGAGATCAATCCGGAATCTGTGCACATACAAGACTCTGACCTGGGTCCTTCAAATGAGGCAACAATTTCTGATTTCCCTACTTTGCAGAGTGAAACTCATGTACAACGTAATGAAGAAGATCAAGATATACCAATTGCTATTAGGAAAGGAATCAGAACATGCACAAAAAGGCCACCATTATACCCACTTTCAAATTATGTGTCCATTCAAAATGTCTCACCAACCTTCAAAACCTTTATTGTAAACCTTAATACCATCACCATCCCTACAACCTTATCTGAGGCATTATCTAATGAAAAATGGAAGCAAGCCATGGATGTGGAGATGGAGGCACTAAGAAAGAATAAAACTTGGAGTTTGGTAGAGTTGCCAGCAGGAAAAAGGGCAGTGGGTTGCAAATGGGTCTATATAGTGAAATATAGGGCTGATGGGTCCATTAAAAGATACAAAGCAAGACTGGTAGCCAAAGGGTACACTCAAACTTATGGGATTGACTATCTAGAGATGTTTGTTCTTGTGGCTAAGATGAATACTGTTAGAGTAATTTTATTTTTAGCTGCAAACCGTGGTTGGGAGCTACATCAATTTGATGTAAAAAATGCATTCCTGCATGGGGATCTTAAGGAGGAAAGTTTCATGGAGGTTCCGCCAGGATATGAAACAAAGGTGACCACCAATACAGTATGCAAACTAAATAAAGTTTTATATGGATTGAAACAATCTCCTCGGGCTTGGTTTGGGAGATTTGCAAGAGTCATGTTAGCCATGGGATATAAACTAAGTCAAGGGGATCACACATTGTTTATTAAGCAGTTGGTTACAAGAGGAGTAACAACATTACTAGTATATGTGGATGACATCATACTAACTGGAGATGATGAGGTGGAGCAACGGGTCTTGAGTAATTGCTTGGCTAAAGAGTTTGAGATTAAGACCTTGGGAAGGTTGAAGTATTTTTTGGGAATTGAGGTGGCACACTCCAGAAAAGGGATTTTTATATTCCAACAAAAGTATATTGCTGATTTGCTCAAGGAGACAGGTAAAGCTGCATGCAAACCAGTAAATACGCCCATAGACTTGAGTCTTAAGCTGGGAAAAGCAGAAGAAGACGTTCTCGTTGATAGGGAAATGTATCAACATCTTATAGGATGACTCATCTATTTGGCACATACTAGACCTGATATAGCTTACGCAGTAAGCATGATTAGTCAGTTTATGCATAATCCTAGAGAAGTCCACTTGCAAGCAGCATACAGAGTTTCTTAATACCTTAAAGGAACACCAGGAAAAGGAATCTTGTTCAAAAGAAATGGAGATATAACACTTGAAGCATACACTGATGCTGATTATGTAGGATCGATAGTTGACAGGAGATCTACATCAGGTGTAATACCCTGAACCTGTGGATACCTATTGAAAATTTTATTCAGGGTATTATTTACAGTTGCAGTAAGATTTTTCTACAGAGCAATCTTGTTGAGAAACTCCAAGTGGAAAGAACAAGGACCTAAATGTGAAAGTTTATAAAAGATTTTGGGTTAAAGAGTAATAGAAAAAGATTTGACATGAAATGTTTTGGAAACCAAAGACTGAAAGGTAAGGTAGAAAGGACCTTTTTGAAATACTGTGCTATAATCCAGGGACAGTTTGATAGTTTTAAAAGACCTTTTGGCAACAATATTTCATAATTCAGGGATCATTGGTGAATTATTCAGGGACTGTTTTGTAAGAAATTATATTTTCAGGGACTAACAATTAATTTCAGCAGGAACCTTAAGTTGAGAGAAAAGTCTAGAATTGGATGATATTCTTCTCCTTTTTCTTCATAATGCTACAGTAACCCGAGAGGAAAAAAAAGAAAAAATGAGAAGAAAAATGGGAGTTTTGAGGTGAGGACTTGGAGATCGCTGGAGAGAGTTCTCCAGAGTGCTTGGTAAGAGTTATTTTGATTTGAATGATGCATTATATTTGGTTGAAAACTTGGGCAAGCATGCTAAATTCTTTAACATGTTTTTTGTAAGTTTTAACTTAGTTTTGGAGTGGTAAAAACATGCTTGATTGTTGTGGATGATTGCTACTTCAAATTCATTTGGAAAAATCTTGTATTTGTGATGAATCTAGCTTGAAATGGAGATGAGATTTTCGGTTTTACTGTAGTATTACTATAGTACCGAGATTAGGGTTTGGTTAATTAAGTTGATGATTATGATGATTAAGATGGTAATGATGATGGTTGGAATGGAGTTGATTGGGTTAGTCAAATTGACTTAATTGGATCAACCAAGTTGGTGGAGTAAATTGGTTGAGTTGGGTTTGATTTGGTTGAGTTGGGCTTGATCAAATCAAGTGAAGAGAGCTTGATTGGTTTAGTCAAGTTCACTTAAATGAATTGGAATTGGGTTTGGATAAGAATTAGAGTTGGTTCAAGGCTGGTTGGCTAGATTGAGTTTGGTTCAGTGAATTTGAGCTTGGTTCAGTGGAATTTAGGTTGGTTCAGGTTGGTCCAAAATGGTTTAGCCCAAATTGAGTTGGTTTAAGTGCAATTGAAGGCTAGTTGGATTATGCAAGATCAGGTTTGAACCGATTGGAGTGAGTTGGCCCAATTAGAGAGTCCGTTATTGTTTCTTGTATTTTCTTTTGGGTTTAATTGTGGTAATTAGCCAGTTGTATTTATTTTTTTATTCTTTTCTCATGTTAGGTGTTGATTAGGCTTGGGAGGGAGTTCCAGGTCTAGCAAGAAACCCAAGGGAGACCAGGTGAGTTGGTAGTGGCTATTATTTAAAATAATTGGTTAATTATTATTATTTTGAAATAATTATTTAATAGCTAGTATTTTGGAAATAATGGTTTATTTATTTCATTTTATTATGTTTACATATGTATAATATTAAAAGATACTTATATTTATTTGCCGTTGATGTGCCATGACAATCGTATTGATACATCTGTTTTGTATAAATATATGTATTTTCAAATAGTGGAAATACATATATATATGATTTAATTATTCAATTCA
>NW_024088303.1:0-7744 GCF_009730915.1 Dioscorea cayenensis subsp. rotundata
GCGGGTTAGCGCGGAAAGCGGGGGCACGACGCGCGCGGCCCGGCAAGACCGGGGTGGCCGAAGGCGGGCGGCGCCGCCCGAGCGCAGGCACCGCCCGGCCACCGGCCGAGTTCAGGTATGCACGGGCAGCCACCCGGACATGCCATGGCCGTGCGCGCCATGTCCCCGGCGATGGGGCGAGCCGCGCGCCCGCCCCACGCCCAAGTGACCGAGAGGGACACCGGCGCCTCGCCGCGGACGGCGGGGAACCGTTGGGGACCGCCCTTGTGCAATAGGCGGGTTAGCGCGGAAAGCGAGGGCACGGCAGCGCCGCGGCCCGGCAAGACCGGGGGTGGCGAAGGCGGGCGGCGCCGCCACGGCAGCGGCGGCACCGCCCGGCCACCGGCGAGTTCGAGGTGGCCCACGGGCAGCCACCCGGACTTGCCGTAACCGTCGCGCGCCATGTCCCGAGGCGATGGGGCGAGCGCGCGCGCCCACGCCCAAGTGACCGAGCAGGGACACCGGCGCCTCGCCGCGGGACGGCGAGGGAACCGTTGGGGACCGCCCTTGTGCAATAGGCGGGTTAGCGCGGAAAGCGGGGGCACGACAGCGCGCGGCCCGGCAAGACCGGGGTGGCGAAGGCGGGCGGCACCGCCCGCAGCGCGGCGACACCGCCCGACCACCGGCGAGTTCGGGTAGCCCGCAGGGCAGCCACCGGACATGCCAGTAACCGTGCGCGCCATGTCCCACGGCGATGGGGCGAGCAGCGCGCCCGCCCCACGCCCTAAAGTGACCCGAGAGGGACACCGGCGCCTCGCCGCGGACGGCGAGGGAACCGTTGGGGACCGCCCTTGTGCAATGGCGGGTTAGGCGGAAGCGGGGGCACGCAGCGCGCGGCCCGGCAAGACCGGGGTGGCGAAGGCGGGCGGCGCCGCCACGAGCGCGGCAGCACCGCCCGGCCACCGGCCGAGTTCGAGGTGGCCACGGGCAGCCACCCGGACTTGCCAGGCACGTCGCGGCGCCATGTCGAGCGATGGGGCGCGCCGCGCTCGCCCACGCCCAAGTGACCGATAGGGACACCGGCGCCTCGCCCGCGGACGGCGAGGGAACCGTTGGGGACCGCCCTTGTGCAATAGGCGGGTTAGCGCGGAAAGCGGGGGCTGCGCGCACGGCCCGGCAAGACAGGGGTGGCTCACGGGCGGCCACCCGGACGTGCCATGGCCGTGCGCGCCATGTCCCGGGCAATGGGGCGCGCCGCGCGCCCGCCCCACGCCCATGTTACCGAGAGGGACACCGGCGCCACGCCGCGGACGGCGGGGAACCGTTGGGGCCCGCCCTTGTGCAAGGGCGGGTTAGCGCGGGATCCACCTCGCCGTGGTCGGCGGGGACCGAGAACTGCAACGCGCGCGGCCCGGCGATTCGGGTGGCGGTGGCGGCGGCGCCGCCACGGCGCGGCCGCACCGCCCGCCCACCGGCCCGGGTCGGGTGGCCCGCAGGCGACCACCGGACGTGCCATGGCCGTCGCGCGCCATGTCGAGCGAAGGGGCGAGCCGCGCCCGCCCCACGCCCATGTTGCCCAAACATATCCCCACCCCTACTATACCGCAAAACATCCGCCCAAAGGCAACCCGGGGTACAAAGGGTCTCTGAGACCCCCTTTTTTTGAGAAGGGTGCGTTAACCTCATTTCGCAAAAACTAGTCCTTTTCGGAACCCGTCATCCCGACCACGCCCAGCGGACCGCCGAGCAAGTTTTTCTCGGTAATGACAGCGTCGGGCCAAGTTTTCTCGGTAACATGGCCCGTTGTGGCGAGTTTTTCTAGAGCCATTGGGCGCAGGGGGCAAGTTTTCTGAGGCCATTGGGCGCGCAGGGGCAAGTTTTTCGGGCCATTGGGCGGCAGGGGCAGTTTTTACGGGCCAATGGGCGGCAGGGGCAGGATTTTTCGGGCCAATGGGCGGCCAGGGGCAAGTTTTTCTGGGCCAAATGGGCGGCGCAGGGGCAAGTTTTCTCGGGCCAATGGGCGGGGCAGCTCGGCCAATGGGCGCCAGGGGCAAGTTTTTCTGGGCCATTGGGCGGCCGGGGGCAAGTTTTTACGGGCCATTGGGCGCGCGGGGAGCAAGTTTTTCGGGCCATTGGGCGCGCAGGGGCAAGTTTTTACGGGCCAATGGGCGGCAGGGGCAAGTTTTACGGGCCAATGGGCGGCAGGGGCAAGTTTTTACGGGCCATTGGGCGCGCAGGGGCAAGTTTTTCTGGGCCAATGGGCGCGCGGGAGGCAAGTTTTTACGGGCCAATGGGCGGCAGGGGGCAAGTTTTTCTCGGGCCAATGGTGGCAGGGGCAAGATTTTTACGGGCCAATGGGCGGCAGGGGCAAGATTTTCTGGGCCAATGGGCGCGCAGGGGGCAAGATTTTCTCGGCCAATGGGCGGCAGGGAGCAAGTTTTTCTCGGCCATTGGGCGGCGGGGCAAGTTTTTACGGGCCATTGGTGGCGCGGGGCAAGTTTTTCTGGGCCATTGGGCGGCAGGGGCAAGTTTTTACGGGCCATTGGGCGGCCGGGGCAAGTTTTTCTGGGCCAATGGGCGGCGGGGGCAAGTTTTACGGGCCAATGGGCGGGCCGGGGCAGAGTTTTACGGGCCATTGGGCGGCAGGGGCAAGTTTTTCTGGGCCAATGGGCGGCAGGGGCAAGTTTTCGGGCCATTGGGCGCGGGGGCAAGTTTTTCTGGGCCATTGGGCGCGCGGGGCAAGTTTTTCGGGCCAATGGGCGGGCGGGGGCAAGTTTTTACGGGCCATTGGGCGGCAGGGGCAAGTTTTTCTGGGCCAATGGGCGGCGGGGCAAGTTTTTCTGGGCCAATGGGCGCGCGGGGCAAGTTTTTACGGGCCATTGGGCGCGCAGGGGCAAAGTTTTTCTTGGCCATTGTGCTTGTGGCGGGGCAAGTTTTCTGGGCCATTGGGCGTGGCGGGGCAAGTTTCCTAGGCCATTGGGCGCGGCGGGGCAAGTTTTCTAGGCCATTGGGCGCGCCGGGGCAAGTTTCCTAGGCCATTGGGCGCGGGGGGGCAAGTTTTCTAGGCCATTGTGCGCGTCGATGCAAGTTTCTAGGCCATTGGGCGCGCCGGGGCGAGTTTTCTAGGCCATTGGGCGCGCCGGGGCAAGTTTTTCTAGGCCATTAGGCACGTCGGGGGCTCGCCGGAGGCGGCGGGCTCGCGAGTCGGCGGAGCTCCCGGTGTCCGGCGGAGCTCGCCCGAGTCCGGCCGGCCGGTGGCCGGCGGCGGCGAGGGGTGGCCGGCGGTGGTGGCGGCCCACCCGGCCCACTGCGGCGGTGGCCAGCCCACCCGCCCACCGGCGGCGGGTGGTGCCGTCTTGGCGTGGCGCGGCGCGGCGTGGCAGCGCCCATGGGCGCGCGCCCGCCCATGGGGGGAAAAAATTGCCTTCCCCCTATATAACCTGCAAAACATCCCCCAAAGGCAACCCCGGGGGTACAAAGGGTCTCTGAGACCCCCCCCTTTTTACTGGGCAGCTCACTGCGCACGTTACCGAGCAGGGCTGGCCGGTAGCGGCGCGGCGCCGCCCTGCGATGGCGCTAACTCCGGTAATCTCCCAATCCACTCGTGCGTTTTTGATGAAACTTCACCCACAGGGGTTTTTTTATGATGACAAATCCATCCGCGATGGTCCCGCGGCGAATTCCAAAAGTCGACCGACCCGGCCGTCCAGCGCCGAGCGCATACTCCCCGATCAAACGTTGGCTACGGTCATCCAAAATCCGTGAAACTTCGCCCGGGGGTTTTCATGTGATGCCAAACGATGGGGCGGGGGCGCCGGACCGGGATGCCGCCGTCGACCGGACGGCCCCGGCGGCGCCGGGGCAAGTTTTCTAGGCCATTGGGCGCGGCGGGGCAAGTTTTCTAGGCCATTGGGCGCGCCGGGGCAAGTTTCCTAGGCCATTGGGCGCGGCGGGGCAAGTTTTTCTAGAGCCATTGTGCGCGCGGGGCAAGTTTCTGAGGCCATTGGGCGCGCGGGGCAAGTTTTTCTGAGGCCATTGGGCGCGCCGGGGCAGTTTCCTGAGCCATTGGGCGCGGCGGGGCAAGTTTTTCTGAGGCCATTGTGCGCGCCGGGGCAAGTTTCTAGGCCATTGTGCGCGCCGGGACAAGTTTTCTAGGCCATTGGGCGCGGCGGGGCAAGTTTTCTAGGCCATTGTGCGTGCGGGGCAGGTTTCTGAGGCCATTGGGCGCGCCGGGGCAAGTTTTTCTAGGCCATTGGGCGGCGGGGGCAAGTTTTTCTGAGGCCATTGTGCGCGCCGGGGCAAGTTTTCTAGGCCATTGGGCGCGCCGGGGCAAGTTTTCTAGGCCATTGGGCGCGCGGGGCAAGTTTTCCTGAGGCCATTGGGCGGCGGCGGGGCAAGTTTTTCTGAGGCCATTGTGCGCGCGGGGCAGAGTTTTCTGAGGCCATTGGGCGCGGCGGGGCAAGTTTTCTAGGCCATTGGGCGCGGCGGGGCAAGTTTCCTAGGCCATTGGGCGCGGCGGGGCAAGTTTTTCTGAGGCCATTGTGCTGCGCGGGGCAAGTTTCTAGAGCCATTGGGCGCGCCGGGGCAAGTTTTTCTGAGGCCATTGGGCGGCGTCGGGGAGCAAGTTTTTACGGGCCATTGGGCGCGGCGGGGCTCGCCGGAGGCCGGCGGAGCTCGCCGGAGGCCGGCGGAGCTCCCGGTGTCCGGCCGGGCTCGCCGGAGTCCGGCCGGCCGGTGGCCGGCGGCCGGCGGGGGTGGCCGGCGGTGGTGGCCAGCCCACCCGGCCACTGCGGCGGTGGCCAGCCCACCCGCCCACGGCGGCGGGTGGTGCCGTGCTGGCGTGGCGCGGCGCGGCGTGGCGCGCGCCCATGGGCGCGCGCGCCCCGCCCATGGGGGGAAAAAATTGCCTTCCCCCTATATAACCTGCAAAACATCCCCCAAAGGCAACCCGGGGGTACAAAGGGTCTCTGAGACCCCCCCCTTTTTTTCTGGGCCGCTCACTGCGCATGCGTTACCGGCAGGGCTGGCCGGTAGCGGCAGCGGCGGCGCCGCTGCGATGGCGCCCTAACTCCGGTAATCTCCCAATCCACTCGTGCGTTTTTTTGATGAAACTTCGCCCCTGGGGGTTTTTATGATGACAAATCCATCCGCGATGGTCCCAGCGGCGAATTCAAAAGTCGACCGACCCGGCCGTCCGGCGCCCGGCGCATACTCCCCCGATCGAACATTGTCTACGGTCATCCAAAATCCGTGAAACTTCGCCCGGGGGGTTTTCATGTGATGCCAAACGATGGGGCGGGGGCGCCGGGCCGGGATGCCGCCGTCGCCCGGGACGGCCCGGCGGCGCCCGGCGCGGCGTGACCTCGGCGGGAAGAGCGCGCTCCGTGTCATCTCCCGATCCACTCGTGCGTTTTTGATGAAACTTCGCCCCTTGGGGTTTTTATGATGACAAATCCATCCGCGATGGTCCACGGCGAGATTCAAAAGTCGACCGACCCGGCCGTCCGGCCGCGACGCATACTCCCCGATCGAACATTGGCTACGGTCATCCAAAATCCGTGAAACTTCGCCGGGGGTTTTCATGTGATGCTAAGCGATGGGGGCGGGGGGCGCGGACCGGGATGCCGCCGTCGACCCGGACGGCCCAGCGGCGCCCGGCGCACCGTGCCGGGCGGCACCCCCTGCGGTCCGTCCGTCCGTCCCTCCCTCCCTCCTTCTTCTTCTTCTTCTTAAATTTATATATGGGTCCTTGCGTCACGGTCTCGGTCGAAAAAAAATGGCCCGTTTTTCCCACCGGCGGCATAGCGAGCTCGCCCGCACCTACATCCGTTGGGGGAGGGTGTCCTCCCTTACTATACCTGCGAAACATCCGGCCCATAGCAGCCCGGGGGCACAAAGGCGCTGAGACCCCCCTTTTTTTAGAAAGGCCACTTAACCCCATTTCGGGAATGTGGTGCCATAGCGACCACCTTGACCGTCGGGGCAAGTTTTCTAGGCCATTGGGCGGGGCGGGGCAAGTTTTCTAGGCCAATGGGCGCGCCGGGGCAAGTTTTTCTGAGGCCATTGGGCGCGGCGGGGCAAGTTTTTCTAGGCCATTGGGCGGGGCGGGGGCAAGTTTTTCTAGGCCAATGGGCGGCCGGGGCAGAGATTTTTCTATGCCAATGGGCGGCAGGGGCAAGTTTTCTGGGCCAATGGTCGGCAGGGGCATGTTTTCTGGGCCATTTGGCGCGGGGCAGGTTTTTCGGGCCAATGGGCGCGCCGGGGCAAGTTTTCCGGGCCATTGGGCGCGCCGGGGCAAGTTTTCTGGGCCAATGGGCGCGCCGGGGCAAGTTTTCTGGGCCATTGGGCGCGCCGGGGCAAGTTTTCTGGGACGTTGGGCGCGCCGGGGCAAGTTTTCTAGGCCAATGTGCGCGCCGGCGCATGTTTTCTGGGCCATTGGGCGCGGCGGGGCAAGTTTTCTAGGCCATTGTGCGCGGCGGGGCAAGTTTCTAGGCCAATGGGCGCGCCGGGGCAATTTTTCTGGGCCATTGGGCGCGCCGGGGCAAGTTTTCTGGGCCATTGGGCGCGGCGGGGCAAGTTTTCCCTGAGGCCATTGGGCGCGGCGGGGCAAGTTTCTAGGCCATTGGGCGCGCCGGGGCAAGTTTTCTAGGCCATTGGGCGCGCCGGGGCGAGTTTCCTAGGCCATTGGGCGCGGCGGGGCAAGTTTTCTAGGCCATTGTGCCCGCCGGGGCAAGTTTCTGAGCCATTGGGCGCGCGGGGCAAGTTTTTAGGCCATTGGGCGCGCCGGGGCAAGTTTTCTAGGCCATTGGGCGCGTCGGGGCAAGTTTTCTAGGCCATTGGAGCGCGTCGGGGGCTCGCCCGGGAGGCCGGTCGAGGGAGCTCGCCGGAGGCCGGCCGGGAGCTCGCCGGAGGCCGGCCGGAGCTCCCAGTGTCCGGCCGGGCTCGCCCGGAGTCCGGCCGGCCGGTGGCCGGCGGCCGGCGAGGGGTGGCCCGGCGGTGGTGGCCGGCCCACCCGGCCACCTGCGGCGGTGGCCAGCCACCCGCCCACGGCGGCGGGTGGTGCCCGTCTTGAGCGTGTGCGGCGTGGCGGCGTGGCAGCCATGGGCGCGCCCATGGGCGCGCGCCCGTATGCAGGGGGAAAAAAATTGCCTTCCCCTATATAACACGCAAAACATCCCCCAAAGGCAACCCGCGGGGTACAAAGGGTCTCTGAGACCCCCCCCCCTTTTTACTGGGCCGCTCACTGCGCTGCGTTACAGGCGGGGCTGGCGGTAGCGCGGCGCGCGCCCTGCGATGGCGCTCAACTCCGGTAATCTCCCAATCCCACTCGTGCGTTTTTGATGAAACTTCACCCCTAGGGGTTTTTTTATGATGACAAATCCATCCATCGCGATGGTCCCTGAGCGAATTCAAAAGTCGACCCGACCCGGCCCGTCCCAGGCCTTGACGCATACTCCCGATCGAACATTGGCTACGGTCATCAAAATCCGTGAAACTTCGCCCGGGGGTTTTCATGTGATGCCAAAGCGATGTGGCGGGGGGCGCCGGGCGGGATGCCGCCGTCGCCCGGACGGCCCAGCGGCCCGGCGCTGGCGGCGTCTCACGGCGGGAAGAGGCGCTCCGTGTCATCTCGATCCACTCGTGCGTTTTTGATGAAACTTCGCCCCTTGGGGTTTTTTATGATGACAAATCCATCCGCGATGGTCCACGGCGAGATTCAAAAGTCGACCGACCGGCCGTCCGACGCCGACGCATACTCCCGATC